>NC_056570.1:1971511-1973797 GCF_013358625.1 Macadamia integrifolia | reverse complement strand
GGGGGGGGGGGGATTACCCGCTATTTATGTTTCATCTTTCATTTCCCTTTCATTTGTTTAATAAAGATATCAATCAGTTTCGATTCTTTCCTTTTTTGTTGATTCTTTTCCGATCAAGATGTATGGATCCATTAATCTATGTGTCGTCTATATATTTCCAATTCATGAATTAAAGAAAATATGCAAAGCCCTATCTATGGTTCAGAAGTGTTCCAAGCCAATCAAAATTGGAACATTTTTGGAATCGAGCCTAATTTTGGTTCGGTTTACAGTTTGGTTTTAGAAATTATACATTACACCTTTTTTTTATCCTAGAATGAATTATGAACTGATAAAACTCAAATCGTGCCACGAAGGTTGTAATTTTCAAATCTAGTTGAGGGATGGTATGTTGAATCGAAGCTTTGGAATCAGGAAACATAAAAGCAATTGTGATATTCATCAAGTGACACCAAGGCTATGTTTGGTTGTAAGGGAAATTAAAGGAAGGGAAATGAAATATCCATACTTAAAAAAGACATATATGTAATCATTACTCATGTGACTTTAACATTAGTTTCAAATCATTCCATATTTGATTATAAAATTCCACTGTACTTTGCATCCAAAATCCTTTGCTGTAATATGTAAAATAAAAATTACATGAAAAATATACCATTACTAAATATGGTTAACAAAATTAACTAGTTTATACAATCATATGGGGTAATGATTATAAACATTTCTTTTTAAAAAAAGAAAATTTCACTTTCCTTTTCCTTTAAATTCCCATTGCAACCAAACGGAGCCTAAAGTAGTTAGGATTATGAATTTGTTTTTGTAATGTTAACAAAACCCAAATCATATTAGGTTTCTTTTATATTTAACAAAAGAGAAAAATCTCATTGAAATGAAAAATGACATCTCTGTGGATGTTTCTTTTATGGCCTTCCACTGGCCCTCGCACATGCACAAAAACCATACTTTCCCACATAAAACATTTCGCCTTAACATAATTGTTTCCATGATGCCACCCCAAGGTCTCCTGCAGAAATGTCAAGTTTGAGCTTAAAAGGGATTGCTACATGGAAATAAAGGCCAAAGAGTTATGAAATAGGGTCCATAAATATACGGTGGATGATATGCCAGTATCTGAGCCTGAAATTTGAAACATGGAAAATCTAGATTGTTTCCCATATTTGCAATGGTTGGTAATAACATGTCACCATTCCACATGGCATAAAAGGAGATGGGGTGTCAAAAGATTCCTTTTTAAGGTGGGCTTTCAGAGATAGGGCTCTATATAGGAAGGTTCAACCACCATCCCAGGGTCTTAGAACATCCCCCTCCCCCCAAGTTTACAAATGGTTGAATATACCCCTCACTTTTGCGTGGTATCCTCTCCCGCCCTTCCGAAAGTTGAGGTCAAGGGATTCTCCTTTGCCATGGCTTAAGAAAAATTCAGTCTTTAAAATATTCTTTATTATTATTATTATTTTTTATGCAGAGAAGGTTTTTGAAGAATTTCTGGATCTATTGGACCAACAGAAGTCCACCTCATCAGAACGAAGGTACTAATTTGCCAGCTCAACTGCCAAAGACCGTAATTTTTAACTTCGGTGGAGTTATGGGAACCATAAAACTAATTTGGAAATGGCAACATGTGGTCTATGGTCTATCCAATAATTGGAAACTACTTTAATATTTTGAACGAAATAAAGACATCCCCTTGAATTTTATGAATCAATTTGATTTTGTTCACTCTTCTTCCCCGAAGGAAGGTTTTCTTTACCTTGTGGAATCTAGGATCATTAGCCTTAGAATAAGATCTAGCCCCATACTTCCTACTATGACATTTTTTGTTGAAATGGAATTGATTGAGTGAATCACTTTAGGATGAAGTAGTTAACACAAGACCATCGAACCCCTTAATCCACCTCCTTATTTTATATATCTATCTATATATATATATATATATATAGAGAGAGAGAGAGAGAGAGAGAGAGAGAGAGAGAGAGAGAGAGAGAGAGAGAGAGAGAGAGAAAAGCTCATGATGCCAATGTGTAAATTATTGTGCATACCCTCTTACATTCCACCCATGGACTTCACACTCCCTCATTAAACGTCATCTATTTTATGTGATTCAATAAAATTGCCTATATTCAAATAGAGATGAGATATGTTTCATTATTTATGGAGAATAAGGTTACAATCGTTGATCCTCACACCTCTCTCTAATTGTAGAGAATAATCTTTCTACAATTCAAAGCAACATTATATAAATACACTTTATCGAAATATCCATAT
>NC_056570.1:1938297-1971269 GCF_013358625.1 Macadamia integrifolia | reverse complement strand
AAAAAAAAGGAATCCCTTCAATCGAAATAAATAAATAAATAGATAAATAAATAAAGTTACATAATTATCGATTTTTAGGTTTTCTTTTATAAAATTATCCACCTAAAATTTCAGTTAATAAAATAACCTAAAATCAGGTTTAGGCTTATAAAACTATCCACGCAATGACATTTTTGTTAACTGAAATTTGGATGGATGGTTTTGTATGTGAAAAAAAAAAATCTATTAAAAAAGAAAAATAAAAAATAAGGCATTGCCTATTGACTTGACATGCCAACTTTCAACTTCTCTTTAGCGCAATATGGTGTCGCGCATATTCAACAATCAGAAACACCTTAGTACAAAGCCTAAGATGATCACATGTAACCTAAAGTATTGGATACATACGAACACCATGTTGCACCATAGAAGATTCAAATCCTGTTAATAGCAATAAATCCACCCCCTTCATGGAAAAAAAAAAAAAAAAAAAACCCGTGAAAAATTATTACCGTAAAAATAAAAATACTTAAATAGCCATTATGTCGTGACGCAGAGAAGAAAGATAACTGCTTGGCTGTGACGGACAGTGAAGGCTATATGTCCAAAATGGAAAAAGAAAAAAAAAAGAAACAGACAATATTGTCCACAAACTCCAAGACACCATTTGTCACTACTCCTTCATTCCCATGCTCAAACTGTGAAAGCTATGAAACCCTCTGACCCTCTGACAAGGGAAGGACACTTGTCAAGTTATGCAGAACGAACAGCTGGGCCAATTTCATAGGCTTAGGGCCCACCACTATGGTAATTGTGAAAGCTATGACAAATGACACTTGTCAAGTAATGCAGCAAAGAACGGCTGGGCCACTTTCATAAGTTGTTTTCTCCAAAAAGTAGGTGTGGAGGCCCATTCAATTTGGCCCATAAAATTCTCCATCTTCTACTCCTTGTCACTCTCTTCTTCCCCACCCAATGCAGCGTGCAGACGAGAGAGAGAGAGAGTGTGTGAAACAAGATACAAATATAAGAGAGAAAGATCATTACCTGGTTCGCGTAGCCTAGCACCGGGGCCAATGTGATACACACTCAAGCATCCAAGTGGTAGGGGTTAATGTGGTCATTTCATCTCACCTGTGCCTAAAATGCAGAAAGTTGAAACGCGCAATTGAGATAGTGTTTTTATTTTTTAATTTTTTTGATAAAATAAAAAATGAGAGAGAAAAGTAAAATTAGGAAAGATAAATAAAAAATGAATGAAAAATGATACCGGTCATCAACCAAGGAATCATTGATTGAATATGGGAGTTGGGTGTCAGAAATTGTTTTTTGTGATGTTAGAATTGTCTTCTAAATGGGAGAGGTTGGGTATGTTATCAACTTTTGATAAATTAGCAGTATACACTAAGAATAGAGCTGGACAGAAGAGGGCAGGGGGTCTATTTCAAAAGAAGAGGAGAGATGACACATGCTAGGCACCTTGGCGGCATGGTATGCCCATGTCTTTTTTTTCTTAATTTTTTCTACTAATATGGTTTATCTTATTAGTATGAACATTTTTCTATTTGTATTATTGAGTTATGATTGTCATGATATGTTATAGATACAAAATAATAATCATATTAAAGGAAAAAGAAGCCCAAAGGCAACGTGGCCCTTATGCCTAGACATAGTGAGGGGAGAAATGATTGTCCCACCCCTTATGATTGGAGGAAATCCGTCTATGATGTTTCTATTAGTGCTCCCATTGGTCCTTGTATTAGTTTAGAGACCACACTGTCTTTTAGGGAACCCTCTCCCTTCTATTAATATGAGAAGTTCATAAACAAATATGTTTAATTAATTAAGAGATTTTGCGTGGTCTTAATGTATGCAACCTTACCTCTGCTTAATAGAGAAGCTATTTTTCAACTTATACCCACATAGTAATATCAAAGATGGGGTGTAGCAATTCAGATGTACATTCATGGATGAAAAAAATCTCTCAAGAAAGATTGTAGATCCACAATATGCTCTCACGTGGAGAGAAAAATTGTTGGGGTTACGATTAGTTCACCCTTCACAATGAAAAATGGCAAACCATGTTAGGACTTTTATGTGAACTTAATTGATATTGATTGATCCATTGGGCCCAAACAATTATACACTCACTCTGATTAGGAAATTCCTAGTCCAATCCATTATGAGAATGAATTAGGGTTTTAGGAATTATATTATAAATAAAAGCTAATGATCTCGGTAGCCGTCACTTTTATCTTCATAATTATGAGAGAACTCCAAGGGTGAAAGGCTACAGAAGATCTTAGCTGATAGAACTGCACTAAGTAGTTCTTCATTGTCATCTTCATTGGAGTAATCTTCAACCATATGGGACAGAGGTTTGTGATTAATACTCATGGAATTCTAAACATACACATAAGTATTCCTCTACTTCCGTTGATTATCATATATGGGACAAATCTACATGTTTGTGTATTTTTAAGATCCCAAAAATCATTGATCTTGGTTTAGGGGCTACATATCTACATCCATGATTAATCTCTTTTATGATTATTATATTCTAAACACTATGGGTTGCTTATATGATTCTATATATTAGAATCCCTAACAAACCAACCTAGAATGACATGTCCTTAAATCCGAATCTCTTATCTACCAACCATGAGCCTTCAGTTTGTATTTACACTTGGACCACTTGCACTTGGACAAGTCATTAGGTTTGAACTGTAAACTTGGTACCTCTTTGAACAAAGCAAGCTTTTCAGTTAAACACCACAAATCCTGTATTTGTGTACCGCTGTGTAGTCAAAGATCAAAACTGACTGAACTCTACTAGTGTGTGCTTCCCTTTTGGAAACCTAGTTGGAAAAAAAAAAAAAATGGTCTGCGTAAACGTGTTAAATAATGCGATTTCAGTTAAATGGTATGGTTCAATTTGATTTTTATGATATCAAAAGTAAAAAATTCAAAATCAATTCTTATAGAAAATACATAATCTATTACTTAATGTAAACTTTCTCGTGGTAAAATATAGAAACAATTATTTAATATAAACTTACTTCTTTTTAAAATGTTAAATTACTGTCTTTTTTTTTTTTTTTTTTTAAATATAAACAATTTCATCAATATAGAAACGAGCCTTGAAAATATTGAAGATTCAAAAGTATGCTATTTATTTAATGAGTAAGGGTTTCCTACAATGGCAGCATAAGAAAGAACATACACGCTATATCAATGAGGGATTGGAAAAAGGCCGAAATGGAATCATTCATATTCGCATTACCTCATTGTGTACCCTCACATGAAAAAATAGTTACCTAGACCCAATAAATAGTTACTCACCAGCAAGGTTTGAGAAGACGAAATTGGGTTTGGAACTGATCAAGATCAAAATCAATTCAACATCCATCCGAATCAGCCCAAACCGGATACAAATACCTCTGAATTCAACTGAAAAAACAAATTTTTAACTGTTTTACCCTTTCTCCATTTCAATCCATCCATACGATATCAACTAAGAATCAAGATCAATCAAGACTAATACCGATGTAATCCAACCAATTTGATTTCCCAAACCATGCTGACTAGTCACCATTCAAATCCCCAAAGAACCATCCCATAAAGATAGCAATTACCCATTTGTAGATTTTTTTTTTTTTGCTTACGATGGATATCCCGACCTTTGGCCTGGCTAGTTCCACGGGCCCATATTGACCCCAAAATCGCATGGATCGAGTCATACCAGGGTTGAATGAGAACCATTCAACTTTCACTAAAAGCAGTGAAAAACACTAAACATCTTGTATGAATGGTCCAAGATGTTCCTAGTGGAAGTCGAACCCATTTGTAGCTTTATTAGTTTGTTTTATGGAGTTTATTTTTTAATAAAAAATAGAGACAAATCTTTCACAAAAGACCTTCCTGGAAGCCAAATTTGTAAGTATTGAATTGGAAGAAATCTTGAAAAATTGCTTCAAACTTTCAAGCAGGATTGGCCCCATTGCAACTAATGTCCACATTGGGAGTCTATTCACTTCATGCTGTGTTAGCAAAAGAATCCAAAAGTGCTTTAAAGTTCTAAGCCATTTGACATCATAAAAAGAAAGGTGGAGACTAAAGAGGGGACCCATTTGCAGCAAAGCTCTAGCTTGCTTCAATAATGCTGCTTCTGTCTTTAAAGAAAGGAAGAAGCCAAAGAGCACCAAAAAACAATCCATTCCTTCTTCTGTCAATATCTACTGGTCTTGTCCTTCAAATCAATCTTCACTGCCAATCTAAATCTCCTCTCTTTTTCATCATTTGAGATTGAAAATTTTTTCTTCTTTCAATTTTTCCTCTTACTTTTCAATATAAAAATGAAATAAAGGAATTCATTCTTATGTTTGTTTTCATATTTCAAAGTAAGATGCAAAGCAAGCAAACAAAAATGGTTGCTACATTCATTTCATGTCCTTATTTGTCATTCTTTCTTTTCATTTTCCCATCCAGCTATTTAAGATTTGGATTTTAGTATGATTGTGAAATTGCCTTTGTTTTCTATCACTTCATACTTAAGAACCACACACACACTCATACACTCACAATGTGTGATTAAGATTTGAGACTTGGTGTGCTTGTGAATTTCTGATGACTTCAATGAATTTGGTTCAACTATTTAAAGGTGGAACTGTTCATTTTTAAAGAAGGAAGACTGTGTTGAATTACTTGGTTTAGATGAAGTAGGTTTTGCAGTTTTGCTTTTATAATTTGTTGGCTAGACTACACCATATAAGCCCTTGAGGACGAATTTAATAAAAAAAAATTTGAATACAATGAAAGAGACCCTCAAGATTACTATACCTAATGTTAAAAATAGAAATTTCGGTGGTGTTTGGTTTCCATTGTTGGAATAGATTTTTATGTATAAAACACATTTTGAGAATCGGTTTTCGGAATAGGCTGCGTTTGTCTTCATTCTTGGAATAGATTCTAAGGTTGCGTTTCGTAGTCATTTAGTTTGAGAAATAACGTTTCATCTCAAAAATATAATTTTCAGTTTCTGTGTCAAAATGTGTCTTAAAACAAAAAATAATGGTGTTTGGTGAACCTCTTTCAGGAACAATTACCCTAGTTGCCTACCCTTTTTTTTTTTTTGGTACTTGGAACGAATCTAAAATGACAGAACAAGGTTTTGTCGTTTTCATTCATATTGTGTTTTTTTCTTTTTTCGATAAAAAAAAAAAAACCGAAAACACCAATTTTGACAACAATGCTTATTTCTTCTTTTTTTTTTTTCTCTTAGAACAGAAAAATATCAGAAACATTTTTCTAGATAACTACCAAATACAGCCTAAGTCTAAAATGAAATTATGAACACAAGAAAATAAAGAAGAACTAGGTTTCGAAATATGTTCTAAACCCAACATCTATTCTAAGAATGTGCAACAAACACTGCTTAAGTATACCATGAGCAAGTTGAAAAGGATTTTCCTGATTTTATATAACTAGAAATATAAATACGAAAGATATGATGACATTTGAGAATTGATATGGACTATTACTTGAAAATAAACCATGCTCTTAAGCATCTACCAAAAAGAAAAACCTATGCCCACCTCCAGAAAACTTAAGAAGTAAACAATGCAATCAATAAAATGATGAACTCCATAAAATAAATCTATAAGATCCAACTCAAATGATGGCAACAGCTTTTGGTTTTTGGAATATATTATTAATTTTGGGTGGCTAAGCTGAACTTAAGCATGCAAATTCAGAATCCTATTAAAAGAAACTGGCTTCTCTATTGTTCCATGTATCTTTGCAGTGATCTTATCAAGTCTTTCATATATCTTAATTTACTTGTATGACAAACCCAAAAAACATTTAGAAAAAGAGCAACTTGTCTCCAAAGTGATGAACTAACAAGTTTTTCTAATGTAAATATCTAAAGGTTTTTCAAAGAATTTGAAAAAAAAAATATTAATTTAATCCACTTTTGTGAAAGTACAAGGTTCATCTTCATTGGAAAAAAAAATTATTATAATAAAAAAGTAGAAAAGTAAGATTCCAATCTTAATTATAATAAAATTTAGTATAATTTTTAATTGCTGTTCTTGAAATTTGTAGCGTGGGACCCACGTTTTTATACAGATGTGGTGGCATGTGACCTTTGTCATATGTTTCATGATGAACTTATATTTTGGTTGATGGTTCTACCAAAAGAAAACAAAATAAGTTAAAGCTGAGGTTAAAGTAGTAACATGGAAACAGAAACTAAGAGCTATGATATTGCAAAGTTTTTTTTGTCAATGTCAAATCACAGACAAGAGAACAAAATAGTGCAGCTGATACTTTTAAATGCTAAAGACTGTAGAGCTTGACAGAACCATATAATGTGGATGATATTAATTTGACAACACCATCTAGGAAGCTCTAGAGTCTAGAAAGTAGACCGTATAGATAGAGACTAGGGAGTTAATGATGTGGAGGAAGCAAGCAAGCAAGGTTCAAGGTAGTCTGAGTCTGAGGGGTTGCTCCATTGGTGATTCTTATAAGATAAAAAGTGTATTAAGAAACATTTTACTAGGGTTTGAATTCCTTTTAGCATCATATTTGTTTATTCTTTGGGATTTTCATCCCCTTTGGAATGGGAATGACTTAAAAAGAGAAGCACGGTTCAAGGTATCGACATCACATTGATCTAATTAACCGATATATAGGTATCACCAGTATCTGATACTGATACCACCGTGGTGGTATTAGTATGAGAGAGGTTGATCCAGTTGAGCCATATTAAAATTAGTATCGATCAAAATTGATACAGATATCAGTACCAACACCTAGGACCTTGCTCAAAACTGTTTGAGGAGCTTCTCCAACAAGGTTTCAAAACATTGTATCAGTTTTTAATATTGGCATCTGAATGATATGGGGTTGGTGAGATGGTACATATTGAAAGCAAAATGGTTCAAAAAATTATCCATTTTTTATTCAAAATCAAGGGAAAAATCATCTTATTCAACCTGATATGATTGATCAATATCAATATCGGCCAAGATAGATACTATTGCCAATATCTTGATATAAAAGCATGTTCCCCAATAGGCACTAAAACAATTATTGATGCATTCTTACCATATATGGGCATTTAAGATTGTCTTTGTCTCTCCTTTCCTTAATTTGCATATAACAATTTTTCAAGACGACAACATATACTTGGATTCCTGTTCAAAAGTTAAGCGACAAAATGATAAATTGTTCTTGCTAGTTTTGTTCATGTATTTTAACATTTGATGTAGGTTTTATAATCATCGTATATTCATATTTTTTATTTATTTTTATTAATCATCATCTTTTGTTTTTCAACAAAAAAAAATTAAATTCCCTTTTATTATCTCTCTCCCCTCGACCCAAACCCACCCCCCCACCCCCGCCCTTTTTTATTTTTTTTTCAAGTAAAGGGCTCAGTTGAAATTCTCTAAACTTTTTGGCTTTTAACTTAACAACTTACACTTTCCATATTCCTTTTAGGGAGGAAAAAAAATCTCATCTCAAACTTGAATGCTAAATTGACTTGGAATAACTAAATAAACACACTTTTGAAAAGGATCTCTAAATGGAGTTATTATTTATGGATTTAGTCTTCACTCATTCATGTAACTTTCTATTATTTGTGCCTTAATCTTGACTAAAGTTGTGTTTATCTTCATTATTAAGTTGAAAATACATATTTTAGTTTGCTTAATCCTAACTAAAGTAGTGTATTTTCATGCTATTTATTCTATACCTTTTGAGTTATGAGAGGAGAAAAAAAGAGAAGGGTATAACATCTCTTTGTTGAGTATCTTGGAACTTTCCATATAATTTCCTTCATTTTTTTCCTTAAAATTTTAATTTCAAATTGCAGTATGGGGGAAGAAAGGAGTTAGCACCAATAAAGAGAATTTGAATAATTTGAAGGAACTGAGAGACAAGAATCAAACTTTTGTTTCTTTTCTAGCTAATTTTTCCTTGACTTTATTTGTTAATTTTTTTTTATTATTTTAATGTTTTATTTTTAATCATTCCTCAATGATCACTGACTTGTGTATCTTATGAAATAGACCTTGGTTTTATGGTGATAGCTTACAATGAGTGTGTGTGTGTGTGTGAGAGAGAGAGAGAGAGAGAGAGAGAGAGAGAGAGAGATTTGAACTAATCATCTAATGATATGTTTCTAAGAGTTGTTTTATTAGCAATATTTTATTGCATAGGGTTTTAGAGTAGGACCACTTTCAATTAAAGCCATTAAAAAGATAAGAAAGAGTCATAAACTATGGAATGTGATTGCAACTATTTGTCTGGCATGAATCCTCATAGTAATCTAACAAGTAGCTACATTGGTGCTCCACACTAAGATTCTAATTACTAAAACTTAATAAAGACAACATGAGTGTGGTTCAATGGAAAAGTATATGTGCCAATAACCTTGCAGAAGAAAGGAATTCCTTTCCTTAGAGGAAGAGGGTTCCCCATGACTCTAGTGTAAGAAGGAATTTGTATATCATACCAATCATAGTATAGAGGATGGTATTATTTATACGGGTTTGAACAAGAGAGATTGTTAACAATGGTCCTCATATCTCATTATATAAGGGGCATATACTAGAATCTTCACTCCGACATTGAATGCCCTTTTTTTTTTTATATAAAAAATTGAAATTTCTAGGAAAAAAGGAGAGATTGAGATACTAGTTCTTTGTAGATGAGTGAGAGGGCATGATTCTAAGTATCAGTATTATATCAATCAATTCATAGCAATATCACCAGAGAAACTGAAACTTATATGATATCAATATAAACCAGTTGTATCGGTTAAAAATTGGTCAATTTTTTAATTTCATCCGATACGGGCTTAATTCCGCCTGACTAGGCTCAATCCATATAAATATAGGCCAGGACCGATACAGGCACCGATACATATACGCTTGAGAGGGAGAGCACAGAAGACAGCATCCAAATAATTCAGTCTGCCGATGCCCACAAAAACATATGCGGATGAACATTGTGGAGCCAACCCTTCTTGTTTTATACACTTTAGAAGAAGAATGGTAACCCCACTACCACTAGAATATCACCATGAGCGATCAATTGATCATCCATGGCTAGTATAAAGAACTATGAGAGAGAGAGAGAGAGAGAGAGAGAGAGAGAGAGAATGATGATTTATGTCCACAGATTGGGCCCACATGCATAAATGAAAATTGAAAATAAACTTGACAATGAAAAGGAAAGAACTTATGATTACTACAAATGTGGTTAAGTTTGTAAATTGATACTTAGATAAACTTCTAGATCAGTCAGCTCAGCAGTTGCGATTTAGTATAAGTTCAAGGAAGATCAAAGGTTTAGTAATAAGTGCGATTCAGTGACCCATTTGCTGACCCCTTGTGGATCTCTTGTCTGATGCCAATGTGAAAAATTAATAAATAACTTTGTTAGTTTGTACGGCTCATGTTGTGTCACTTAAATGGGGTATCATGAATCTAATAAACATCTTCTCACTTTTTTCATGTATAAACATTAATAGCTTTTCCTTTTTTTTTTTTTTTTTTAGAGGTTATATTTGTGTTGATACTTGAACTTAGTACTACTAAAAAATAAATAAACAATTAAATTAATGTTGAACTATAGTGCTAATGATAATGTTAATCATTGTTAGAAAAATTTGTGGCCCTTAAACTTTATCGAGCATAGATTTTCTCTAATGCATATTAGAAAAACTTGTCTTGATAGCTTAAACATTCACGTCTTAGAAACTTTTTAGGAGTTCAAATTTTACGAATATGTTGTCTACTTTATTTATCCATTAATATAAAAAGTAAGAGTAACCAAAATTTTCAATGTGGAAATATAAAAATAATTTAAGGGTTTTTTCTTATTCTATAAACATGTGAGTCTTATGTGGATAACTTTTTTTTCTTAACTATTCATAGTAAATGGTCATTAAAAAAAAAAAAAAAACACAACTTTAGTGACAAGGTTCAGGGGCTACTTCACCAGTTGCTTCTCCTTGATTTGATTCACACTCACTTATAATTTCCAAGAAAGGAAGTGTGAGTCCGGAATCTCTTGGACAATTAACAAGAAGGAGACTATGAGGCTTTGCATGGTTGCAAGGAAAAAGGAAGGAAAAATAAAGTGCTTCAGTTTTGAAATGAAAAGTGAAACACTTGTAACCATGACAGTGTAATTGTAAGTTGGGGGAGGCTAGAGTTTCCTATAACGACAGTGTAAAAGGCAAATTGTACATTACACCGACAAGTGGATAGAAAATGGTATCATTCATATAGATTCCACATGAGACCTACATGGTCCGAATAAGAGATAAGAGATAGAATATCAGTGTGGGCTCCAATGTTTATTATGCAAAACGGTATAAAACTTTAAAAGAATATGTACAAAGGTAGCAAAGTGATATTTTTTCCTTGTAACATACTTAAAACCAGTTGGACAATTCTTTGATCCCTGTTCTCCATTTATTTATGCATCTTTGTTTCACTCATCATTTAGCTACTTGTAACAAGGAATATTTGAAGTTGGAGCATAGATATCAAGATTCTTTCGCCAACTAAATCTTGCCATTTTTAACTATATATTGGAGGTAAATGGAGGTTACCTTCATTATTTTAGAGGACTAATTTAGTTACATGAATAGGTTTTAGATTTATAGCATTTGAATGGATTTGGCTCCTCTATGGTGCAACACAGTGTTCGATGCGCATCCAATGCCTAGCAACGTCTTGGGCTACATGTGATCGCCTTGGGTTTCATGCCAAGGCATTGCTAGGCGTTGGATGCGCGCCGGACACTGTGTATTGGAGAATCTAGATCACATATCACTCTCATTTTTACTCTTCTGCTTCTTATTTGTTTATTTATTTATTTTTATTTGAACATTTTTAAAGTAATAAAAAAAAATTTGAATCGTACACAATAACTAAATAATTAATGATGCGCTTCCATTTGTAATAAAGGCTCAAAGCTCAATAAGAAACTTTCTACTATCTTTTTTTTTTTTCATGTAAGGTCCATTGGTACCTAAATTTTGTCAATAAGTTAGGAGAGGGATAGGTATGTTAACGGGTTACCCTGGAATCTTATGTGCTAGTAGGATTTTAATTGTAGGATTTGATCAACTTGAATAAAATCGTCGGATCGAGAGAAGATATCAAAACTTCTAATCCACTGTTGCTACACCTTTTCTCTCCCCTCTTCCCGTTACCCTTTGCAATTGACCAGTGATGCTACTTGACCTGAAATCCTGACTATCATGTCCAACCTGCAAACGATTGCATCTCCTTTCCACCTCTCTCGCTCTCCCTGCCCTACGGTGGATCTGCCTCCCCGCATTCACTATCTGGTTTCAATTCTGTCAATCCCTTCCCTTCATAGTTCTCAAATTCTTCCACCATCCTCTTGTTGCTCCCACCTCTTTAGCCTTTACGCTAAGCTAAATATAGTTGGAATTTTTATGCAACCTCTACACTAGGTTAAACTCCCAATTTCTTCTGTAGCACCCTCCATAGTGCAACGGAAGAAAACCTTTATTAAATAATTAAAAAAAAAAAAAACTAATTTAAGTGAGAAGAGGGGGGGTTAGCAGAAAGGTGCAAGGGTGGGGGTTTGCATATAGAGGAGGGGATGCAGCATGTTAAAATAAAACTTCCCAAAAAATACTTGGGGAAATTATCTAGTACTACCCCTAAAATTGAAAATAACTTGGAGTGACCCCTAAAAATGGAAATAATATCCAATGCACCCCTAATTTGTAACACCGTTAACTAAAAGTGAGAAATGATATTTTTACCCTTATACTTTAAACTCTAATAAGAGCTCATTTTTACCCTTCCAAACCCTTACATATTATCACCATCAGTTAAGCTGCGACTTTAGCTGGGTGATTATAATGCTAATAGTAACAGGCAGAAGCTGCGGTGGGTAGCTCCACACCAAATCTTCATCTGTGACCCCGGCAGAGAAAAACCCCATTTTTCTCCTTCTGAAAGGAAGACAAGTATTGAAGTTATTACCTCAATTTACCTCGTTGGTTGCTATCAATGATTTCTTAGAAGGGACGAAGGTGTGACGCAGAGCGAACTCAGGCGGTGTGGTTTTGAAACCTTATCGTCCAAGAGTGAGAGTTGTATCAGTGAAGCGCAAATTGTAATTGGAGGCGTAGAAATAAGTGAGACCAGCACTAAGGTTCCCAAATTCAGGTGGGATTTTTCCTGTCAGTTGATTGTAATAGAGCTCAAGCTGCCACAGATTCGTAAGCTTCACGCTATCAGCTGGGATTTCGCCGGATAGATTGTTATCGGCGAGTTCTAGGTCGATGATTCCAATGAGATTTTTGATGCCTTTGGGAATAGTTCCTTCAAGGCTGCAATTGGATAGGTATAGCCAGAATAGCTTTTGGAGCTTCAAAACCTCCAGCGGGAATGGAGCATTGTCGGAGAAATTGTCGCCGAGACTCAGAAAGGCAAGATTTGTCATGTTTGCCAATGAACTCCATGGGAAAGGACTGAAAATCCCACTGAAATTCAAACTTAGTAGTTCTAATTGGGTTAGAGTGGATAAATCAGGGATTGTAGTACAAGAGAAGGAATTATACCCAAGATCTAAGTACCGCAAGTAACTGCAATTCCTTGAAGCTTTTGTGATGGTACCGTACAAGAAATTCGATCCAAGATCCAGTGTCTGCAAGTACAGAAGCTGACAGAGGGAGTTTAAGGGGATAACGCCTACCAGATTTCTGTTACCCAGTTCAATACTTGTTACTGAACCCTCCAAAGTATAGGAAATTCCGGTGAAATTGCAAGGTTGATTATCTGGTGTCCATGAATCGAAAATAATGGTGTCTGATCTCCGAAACGCAACTTTGAATTTGATGTCAAGATCATCTGATTGTGCAACATATAAGAGAGACAATAAGAAGAGAAGAAGTAGAACCACAGACATGGAGGGCGGTGAAGGTAGAGAATAAACCCTAATTCTCATCTCGGTCGCCTCCTATATCCTCTTCCTCTTCCTTTCTTCTTTGTAGGTATACGGAGCAGATTGTAATCGAAGGTCATTATAGTAACTTAAAATACCCATAAGGGTAGATTGGCCATTTAGTGCAAAAATGACTGATGACATCATCTGTAAGGGGTCTACTAGACATTATTTTCATTTTTGGAGGTCACTCCAAGTTATTTTCAATTTTAGGGGTGGTATTGGATAATTTCTCAAATACTTAATTAATTGTAATTAGTGGGATTGAACCCTTGCCCTCTTTTGAAAACCAGAACTTGAGTCTGGTGCCTTAGACCACTCGGCCATCCTGATAGACAATGGTTGATCAATCTGCTATTCATATATTAACAAATTTTTTAAAAGGCATGTGCCAACGTTGGGGGGTTTCCCCTTACTTTAATCTTTTAATTTCCTTATTTTCTTAAGTAATCCCAAAAATATTTGTAATCATTTCAAACATCTTGTTGATATCACCTTCTTTCATGTTGTAAATTTTATCCCAAATTAGAAGATAACATGAGACACTCCAAGGTTGGTTTTGTTAATACCAATACATGGTGAACCAACAATCCACATTTACTTATCTATCAAATGGTTGGAAGGCTAAATCAGCTTTCTAAATTTTAATGGCTGAAAATATGATACACAATATATAATGGTCTGAGATGACCCATAAAAATTTGAGGACATAGTTTTTTCTAATAGATAGCAAAATGACAGTATGAGGAGGAATCTGCATGCCACGCTAATGGTTGATCTGAAAAAAAAATAAATAAATAACATTCATATATGTTCCACAGGTTTAGAGAAGAGAAATAAATAAGTAAATAAAAACTCATACTAGAGGAAAATAGTGGTATTTGCTTTGAGGGCATGTCCGTGAGAACTTAAAAGGCTTCAGTGGAGAGGGCAACATCAAATGATAAAAGGAAAACTGAAGAATAACAAGACAATTGCCTTTAGGACATATACTTTGTTTGGATGACGTCCTTTTGTTTCTTTACATAATAATAATAAAATATCAAATGGGTAAAACAAAGTTATTATCTCTCTTTCAATCTCTCATCCATGGTTTCAAATATCGGTCTGGGATTGACTATATCGGTTGAGATTGATCTTCAATGCTTGATTGATTTGGATTGATTATTCAGATCGTTTCAGGGGCAAAATGGTAAAAAGTTAGTACTTTTTATAAAAAAGAAGGAACAAAATCGATCGATATCCATCAATCCGATCCGAATCAATATCGACAAAGACTGATACTGATAACATCCCTTATATCCTTGCTCTCATCACATTCTCTTCTTCCTAAGCCACCTCTCCCTCTCTAGAGGAGAATAAATTTTAATGAGATGTTGGAGTTTGAAAAGAAATTCTGGACAATACTCATGATTGTGAGATCTAAGGATGGCAGATATCTATGCGTTCTTACTCCTATTTTACGGGTAAGACGTTTTTTTCTATTTGAACCTGTGACCATCAAGTCACAATAGAACAACCTTCTTGCTGCATCAAGACTTACCCTTGTATAAAGAATTATATTAAGGTAAAAAGGGTTTAGTTCTCAAAATTAATATTTTAATAGATAATAATGATAATGGAAAAAAAAATTCAGAAGACAAAAGGAGTAGCTCAAAGGGTCCGTTTGGTGCTTTATTTTTATTTTTTTTAATGGTGGTTTTGAAGATTAGAGATGAGACTATTTCTCTACCTCACGTGAGTGGAGATTCCAGAGGGTGGGGAATTGGTGCTGAGTTTGACTTTGACCATTAGGTGGTACAGAATCTTTTAGTGTTTGAAAAAGCAAAGAAAGAAGAAGAAAGAAAAGAAAAAAAGAGGATTTATGAGGAATTTGTGTTCAAATTAACCAAACATTTATTTTAAACTTGAAAATCGGTGGTAGAATTGACCCCTTAGATATCAAACCTAGTGAACCGGTAAAAAAACCCTAGAATCAGCCGATTAGATCATTCTTATTCCAATTTTTGAAACCAACTTAGAAATCATTCTTAGTAGGTTGAAAATTTGTGTAATCAGAGTATGAGACTTTTTGGCAATACATTGAGGGTTCAAAAAAGGTTATGAATTCTGATAGTTTTAAGTTATAACCATTTTATAATAAGAGAAAGGGAATGCTTCCTGGCATTACCCTTTACATTCTCTCACATGCGGCAGTGAAATGATCATCCCACACCTCCCCTTGGATTCCCTTATGCATGCTATCATTGGCCCCCGGTGCCATGCAGTTTAACAGCAAGCCCCCTTCTATATAATAATCATGATGTTAGATAAAAGAAAATTAAGAGAAAAAAGAATGCTACCTATTTGCATACGTCAATGCTTAGGCTTAGGTGGGTACAAAATGACTATGATGTCTGCCACCACCTATGCACTGAAGATACCTTTGTGCGACCTCCTGTTGATCTATGCACTGGTGCAGTGGATGCGTAGACGGGTACCGTTCTCTTGCCTAATAATTAATTTTATTGACTTATTTTTTGGTTTTTATCGTTGTTAATAAAAAAAATATCTTTGATTATCGACCTAGTTGATCCAAGTGAAATAATGATATGATGATTCTGATTGTGGATTATTGAATGATCTAAATAGTCTATGTAATAAAGTTTAGTCTGACATTTAATTAGCATCTCTCATAGGGAAGAAGCATATAACCATGTTTTTTCTTTGGTAAACAAGCATAGAAAGTATAGAGTTATGTTGATCCCTTTGAATGTTGCCTCATCTAGCTCTATTGGAAAGACAAATTGCATCGTTCCCAATGAGTAAATGTATTCCTTTCCTTATATTGGTATTGTTTTTCTTGTATTTTTTAATTGTTATTTTCTTTTTAATCTTGTTTTGATTTTTCGTTAGATCTTTAAAATTTATTTTATAAATTGGCCAACTCGGCTTAGCTTGAAACATGTCATATGAGCAAGAAACCTTGAGGTGTACTTTTCTAAAAAAAATTAGCTTCATCTAATCTACTATGTTGTAGATATTTACACCATCCAAGAATTTCTTTCTAAGTGATCTACACGGGTCTCTCAATAAAAAATTAAAGAAAAAAAAAATCCAAAAAACTTTATCACAATAATTTCTTTAGTGAAAGGTTATCAAATGTTATTGATGTTTCTTTCATCTTAAGCTTTTTTTTTTTTCTTCACTCATCACAAGAGATTACAAAATTTTGATCTTTCTTAAGCCCATTAAAATAATAATAATAAAAAAAAAAAATAAAATGCCAGTTTTTTTATATCAAAAGCCAGGGAAAAGATTGGGCATGCCGGTATCATGTGTTAGTCTCTCTACTCACCCTTAGAAAAGACCCCTATCCATCTCATCCGACACTCTCCATTGATGTATACCACTAGGACCTGCAAGTGGACACCCATCTCCTCCGCCTTGAAAGTAAATTTCATTTCTCTTTCAAGGCAAAATAGGGAAATTTTTTGGACAACACCATAGTGCTATTCACCTTTCACATTAGGTTTTTTTATTATTATTACTCTCACCATGTGGTCCCGATATAGATGATACCGTTTTTCATACTACCATTGTGTGATGTGCAGATTCTCTCTTCACGTTAGTATTGTGGGGGAGCCCCTCCAATTAAAATATTGATCACAAGGGTTTGCCATTTTTCCAAACACTACAATGCAACTATTCAGCCACGTGGACAAATGATATGTTTATTCCAACCATTGGATAGAGAGAACAGGTCTAGATACAAAAAAATGATAAAATAAACAGCTCATATGTGAATCTTGTGATTTTTGATAATGCCGCAAACATTTGTAACACTAATAACTATACGCCTCTCTCTCTCATTATTATTAGTTGGGAAATAAACGCTCCCTAGTCGCATTGCCATTGCACCCAAACACAGATGGGTGTGAAATAACACCTCTACCCTTATGAAACCCAAAAAACCCTTCCAATTGATGCCCATGTGTGCTCTCTCATTGGTCCATGTGCTTGCACAAAAGCAGCACAACTAGGGAGCGTTCATTTTTCCTTTTTATTTATTAGGAATAACAACTCTATCTTAGAGTGTGGTCTATGCCAACACGTCAAAATCATCTATAGTGTGACAGTGAGGTACAATTAACATCCAACAATTAGGGTGTATGGTCAGACCCTCCCAACTAGGGGTGTCAATCGGTCGGTCTGGCTCGGTTTTGGTCCGGATTGAGTTGGTTTCGATGTGGGAAAGTTGAAACCGAAACCGAACCAATAAGGAAATTCTGGTTTTGGTTTTGGTGCGGTTTGGTTTCGGTTTGTCTTCGGTTTCTTAAATCGATTTGTAACCGGGTTGGTTTTGATTTTTGGTCCAGTTTGGATTCGACTTTCCATACAAATGTTTACAAAACTATGCAAATTTTGATTTTTTTAATGAATTTTGGAGTGTTTTGGTTTCTTACCGATTTGATTTCAGTTTTGGTTCGGGTTTTGAGTCAGTTTCGGTTTGGTTTCAAGTTCATCTGGTTTTCAATGCGATTCTGTTTGATTTTAGGGTTGTAATACTCTAAACCGAACCAACCTAATAAGGCTTTGATTCAATTCGATCCGTGTTGTTATCAATTCAGTCTGGTCGATTTTATCGGTTTGATTTAAGAATTGACACCCCTATTCCCAATGGTTGGATATTCACTTACCTTTTTGTTTGTTGTAGACAATTTGGCCTCTACGCTAGCATTTTCATGTATATGGACGCATGGACTGTTGGTCTAGGGTAGGGGTGTCAATTCCTAAACCGAACTGGTAAAACCGGCCGGACCGAACCAATAACAACCCGGACCGAACCGAATCGAAGCCTTATTGGTTCGGTTCGGTTTCGAGTATTGTAACCCCAAAACCAAACCGAACCGCACCAAAAACCGGATGAACCCGAAACCAAACCGAAACCGGCTCAAAACCCGGACCGAAACCGAAACCAAACCGGTAAGAAACCGAAACACTCCAAAATTCATTAAAAAAATCAAAATTTGAATAGTTTTGTGTACATTTGTATGGAAAATCGAATCCAAACTAGACCAAAAATCAAAACCAATCCGGTTACAAATCGATTTAAGAAACCGAAGTTCAACAATTCATCATTTGGTTGTTTCCTAATGGCTCCATACCGGTTTAAAAAACCGATCCAAACCGAAATGAACCTAATAAATCCAAACCGGTACCAACCCGAACTCAAACCGCACCGAAGCCGACACCGGACCGAAACCGATAAATCCTTAATGGGTCGGTTTCGGTCACTTCCAAACTCACACCGAAACCGGTGGAACCGGACCGAAACCGCACCAACCCGGACCGTTGACACCCCTAGTCTAGGGTCTTCTCCGAAGGCCCAGAGAGAGAATCACTTCTTTTATTTTATTAGACAAGTGGCAATAAAAATTTACGAAAAAAAGACAAGTGGCAATAAAATGGTATAGGGTCGACTGGCCGAGTGATAGTGAGGCGAGTCTTTAAGCGACTGATGCAATCAGTTTCTCCAATTTCCAAATTTTTTTATTAGTACAATAGTCTAAAACTATAAATATTAAAGGGCGTGAGAGGGACAAAGAAAGACTAAATTTCATAAATTAAACCAAACTGAGTGGAAGAAGACAAACACAGACCAACCAATCTCAGATTCTTTGGTGTCTCTCTGCCATTTCGGCTCTGCTCACTTCTGTTGCTCACTAAGTCACTACTGTGTATCTATGTAGGCTATATCAAGAGAGAGAGAGAGAGAGAGAGAGAGATTCAGAGAAGTAGCAGAAGACCTGTGGTTGGAGAAGAAGAGGCAAGCTCGACGAAGAAATGTACGCAGAGACGGGGTTTCTGTGTCCATATTTCCAAGGTTTTCCTCAGGAAATTCAGCACCTTGAGGATCTCTGTCGATTCCAGAAGAACAATGCTCCAATTGTGTATTCTCTTTCCTCTATTTACTCTCTTTCTCGTTTCCTCTGTTTTTTGATTTGGGTCATCGTGGGTTATTTTGGTTTTTCTCAATTGATCGAGCTTTGTATACTTATTGCGGATTTTGAGATATCTGCTTCGAGATTGATTTAGGGTTTCTAATCTACTTCTCTCCTGAGTTTTTTTCTTGGGTTACTATCCTTTTCCTGATTTTAGTTTTTTGAATTAAGACTCTTCTCTTCTATTCGGTTTTCTATGGAGTGTGGACAGTCCGTGTTTGGGAACTGTAAAAGATACTTTTGTGTTCGATTCTAGTTCTTATTGGGTATCTTCTTCCTCTGGCTCCTGTTGGTTGATGATCTAGATGAGAGAAAAAAGGTCAAAAATGGCGGTCTTGTTTAATCATCTTCTTCATATTTTCCTCTTTCTACAGTGACAATAGATTTGTGTACATCTCTTCTTCTCAAAATTTTTTTGACGATCTTCGTGTTTCCCCCATTATTTGTGTTGTTGTACTTCTGGTTTCTGATGTGAACTCGCCATTGAGGATTCACTTTTTCTCCGCCCGTGGATATTAAAAGAAGGAAAAGATGGAGAAAAGCAAAAGGGTACCCTTGATCTTACCCTTTTCCTTCTCTTGCCTTCCCCACAAGGAAAAAAAGTACCTCCAGTATGGAATCTGTAGGCTGAAGGAGAGAGAGAGAGAGAGAGAGAGACTGGTAGGGTTGATGGGAAAGTCCGCAGATCTTGTGGAGATGCTTTGCGGAAGTCGCGAAGTTTCTCGGGAAAAATCAACCATGTGGTTTGATTGGGCATTTTGGTCATTTAGTATGTTTTAAGGGAAATATCAAAGTAGATTAACCTCCAAACTAGCGGTTTGTGATGGATTTCATTCCATCACTGCCCTTTGTTTTGGAGGCAAAACATGACACTCCAATGCTATGTAATGGTCAAACGCCCTTAATGATCTCAATTGACTAAAATGCCCTGACTAGGCTTTACTGGTCTACTAACCTTTCCGGCGGGAACTGCCTTGTGCACTTTAAAGAGTGAAGCTGGGAAATCAAAATTTCCCCCTTCCCTTCCTGGTTGATATCAGGGGACTAAATCCTTGAATATTTCGAAATGGGTTTTAGAAAACACTTTAGAGGCATAATTTTCTGGAAAGAAATATTGGTTGTGGCTTATTTTTTGGTATAAGCAGATGTGCTTTCTGCTTGTGAAGCTATATCTGCAGCTGATCCTCTATGGGGTAATCTTCATATCAGAATACATCAGGGAAGACAACCCAGGAATGGAAAATTGAAATACTATAGATGTTTTCTCTTTTCCAGTGCATATGTATTGTAGTTCTACCTTGCATTGTTTGTATCGCTGTTTAGGAATTTGTCCATAGAATACCCAACCAGTCTGCTCTCTGAGCAATCTCTTGGGCTGTTGGTTGGTCATACTTAACATTAGCTCGTAGCTAGAATTGATTTACATGATTCACAGCCTTGTCAAAGATTTGCAGATGTGCTACGTAGCTTGCTCAAATACTTTCATATTTGTTGGTGTTCTGAGGTAAATAAATGTGGCAGACCAACCTAAGTTAGTAAACCTTTTGTAGTTGTTTATTTCTTAGTTTCAAAGATAATTTTTCTGTAATAGGTGTTGCATACTAGTAATTTTGGTTAGTACATCTTATACTCGGTCCAACTTTTTAAGGGAGGTCAGATGTTAATTAGGTCAAATGAGCTGAAATCAACTCTTTTTTTTTTGTGTGGGCATAAACCGCATCTTATTTGTTTCTTGATTTCCCCAAATGGTAACATTTATATTCCTAAAGAGAGGTTAAATATTTAATTCCTTGTTCATTTCTCTTATTTCTGTCATTTATGGTGTCTAAAATTCTCTCTCGTCATCTGGAATTTTTTTTTCGCTAAGAATGGCAGATTGATTCGGCCATTGAAATGTTGCCAATGATCCATTTGGCATATTAGCCTTTCCTGCCTTCCCATGGAGGGGACACTAACATCCCAAAACATTATTACCGGGGAAAAGAAATCCCAAGACAGGACAGCCTTTGCATGATAGAGTGAGTCTCATTTTATTTAGTGAAACAAATTTATATGTGCGGTGAAGATTTTGTTTTGTTGCTCTTATAGTAGTAGCTCATTAATTTCTTCGATATAATGGCTGGTAAGAGATTTTGGGGCATTTGTAAGCTGGGAAAGTTTTCTCAGGGTTTTGCCATATCTGTAAGGCATTAAGAGGTGTGTCTTTTTCAGTTCTTTTTAACCTTGTAGAATATTTTACTGATATATCTTACCCAAATTCTCCCAGATAGGATGGGGAGGTAAGGTAAAGTGATTTAGTTTTTTATAATCTTAGATATTCTTTTCTTTCTCTAAATTTTATTCTGTATTTTTTCCCCCTACTGTAGGACAACCTGATTCAGAACACTGTGTCAGAGTATGACCTGGGAGGAGAAGGAGATCTATTTAAAGCTCCAGAACCTATCATTGAAGAACCTGTTATAAGCCTTGATCCCATGGCAGCTGCCATTTCAATGATTTCATGTGGGGAAGATGGCATACCTTCCCAAACAATGAAAGTCACAGATATTGAATCAATTCAATGCGAACAACTGTTAAGCGAGTTCTACTATGAGTGCAAGAAGGATATGTTGGAACAATCCCAAATGGAGGAATCATTTCCAGAAGTCCTGGATGTCAAGATTCCTGCTATCCAGGTGGAAGAGGATCCGACAGCAGAGAAAAATAGCTTGGCTTCAGTGACACCAATCCCAAAAAGTGTTAGTTTTGAGTGCTTGAGCTCTATTGACCAGTTTCATGGGGGTGCCGCAAGACCAAATTTTCTGGATTTTCGAGGGGTAGATTTTGAAACTGCCTGTGGGATGCGGAGGGCTTTCAGTGAGGGCGATATACAGGTATGCACTTTGTTTTCAGAGTTCCTGTCACTTCCTTCTAATATGAAGGCAATCTGGTAATGCTGAGGAATTAGATAATTTCTTTTTGTCATGCCTACCTTCTAGAAGAGCTTATTTTATATGGTCAAAGATTAAATACCAAGTAATTACTGTTAGCACAACAGAAACATTTTTCCAATTTGACTCTGGAAACACTGTAATTCTGTTAGTTTTGACCGAAATGGAAAAAATTATTGAAATGTGAGGACATCCATGGCACAACTGTTTTTCAATATGAACATCTTTTTTTTTCATGATCACAAACTCATTAAAAGGATCTGAAATGCCAAGGTTGGTCACAATTGATCCAATTGTGCACGTGCCATGTTTTCATGTTATATGGGACCCAAATGGTCTTTAGCCCAAACAAGTGGGTGAAGTGCCTCACAAGGGAGTCAATATTAATGGGAGATTAGAAAATGCCACCAGAATCACCAGATTCCATCATCATAAATTGGCACTCTCATAATGTTGTGGCACTTTTTAATCAATTTGCTTGCTTATTTTGGCTGAAACTTGACCAAAGAGATGACTATGGGATCCTCTATCACATGGATAGACTCAGTTTCATCCATTTCTGCCATGTGGCAATTGGTGATACGTAACATTCTTGACTATTCCCAGTGACAGTTGATCCAAGAATCCATTGTAAACTAGATCAACTGAATCCAACAATCCATTTAAACTAGATGAACTAATTATTGAAGCTAATCATTCCTGCCTGTTCATATTACTCCATCCATTGCCTCTGGTTTGATCAAGGAAATTTGTGGAATTATTCTGTTCAAATCACTTGGGTGTGGTACCTTTCCATCTGATCATAACCATGGATTCCCGTTGAAATTTCTCTTATTCAATTTACCCTTTCTCGTTCTTGGGAAAATTTATGGATCTCTGATGCAAACTAGAAATCAGACCGAAACATGATGTACTTTGACTACCCTGATCTGAAATCCAGCCCGCCCTCTGACCTGTAAATGAGGCCCAGTGGTGGGTTGCTGGTTAAATTGGCCAGGTAAAACAGGTCACAAGAATTTGGTTTTAAGGCTCTGGATGTTTAAATTAGTCTAACAAATGTTAAATATTAAGTCAATATATTACAATTGAGGTGAAACCACAGTGTGGTAAGGGGTGTTTTGGAGTTCTGAAGCTCAGGTCCTGCCAGTTGAATTATGTCAAAATTCTCTAGATTTTCCCTTTGAAACATGTTTGGATGGTTAAACAGGACAAGTTTGATGGTTGATCATATGATTGAGTTTTAAGAGAAACTGAGTGACAAGGGATGATCTGCCTGTAGGTTTAATATTTAGGCTGAGTTTTGTGCATTAGGAGATTTTATAGGTCCTACCTGTTGAGTGCTTGTGTAACCTTATTATTTGCACCGCACTCACATGCTGACAGAGATGGGCCTTCTATGGTTGTACAAGGAGCTTCTGTGGTTGGTCTTTGGGAAATGGAAAGCCTGTAGAGACCTTATCCCTTAATAGTGAGAAGTATGGAAACATCACTTGTTTTTCTTTATTTGTGCTCTCAAATCTCTAGTGTATAGCACCGGACTTACCTTTGCTTTGATCTCTAATTGTTCATAGTCTCTGCAACAAAAACACTATAGTCACCGAGAGATGTTCTTTTTGTGTTAAGGAATTTCCTCTGGATGTGGTTTGTGGGTCACTGATTATGATTTTTTTCTGGCAGCTTCTTGGCAATGGGAATTCGAGCTCCATTCACTCTCACTTTGAGCGCCCAGTAACCATTGGCAACTATACCATTGAAGAACGCAAGCAAAGGCTTTCCAGATATAGGAAGAAAAAGACTAAGAGGAATTTTGGCCGGAAAATTAAGGTAAGCCTTCAGTTGCAAATTATGGGTCATAATTTCTTTGGTTTTAAGAGTTACGATCTTTATCCTCAAATTAATTTAGCTGTGTTGGTTTAGTTCATGTGATATATACCAGCTGCCATGTAGCCAACAAAGCTGAGATTTAATCCTTGATAAGGCTTCTATGTGTACTTTAATGTTTTAACGAAGATTTCGAAGCCTCATTTTGTACCTGAGATTTCCTTTTTATGTAGTTTTTTTTATCCTGTGCCCAGCATTCAAAGATTAAGGCTGTGTTCGTATGCGTTCTTGGAATATACTCTCGGTCTAGAACACATTATGAAGCCTAGTTCTTCTCTATTTTCTTGATTCAGAATGCATTCTAGACCCAGAATCTATTCCTGTAAATGCATACGAAACACAGACTAAAATGGTAAATAGAAGTTACTTGAACCGTATGAAGAATCTCTTTCAATCGGCTAATGGCGGTCTCTCTCAGTATGCTTGCAGGAAAGCATTAGCTGACAGCCAGCCGAGAGTACGAGGAAGGTTTGCTAAGACTGAAGAATCAGAGGTTCCAAAGAATTAGGAAGACTAAATATGGCACTAAGGAACTAGGTTGCTCTATCATGAAGAATAAAAGGAAACTAGAAAAAAGTATTAGGTTCATTTTAAGATAATAGATGGTGAGGAAGGTAGCCCTAGAATAGGCCATTCATATGCTCAATCGGCTTTTTTTCTTATTTAGAGAGGTATCAGATCTTCAAAGTAGCTTCTTGCTTTATCATCATTGTAATGACAATCTCTTTCTGTAGTTACTTTCAGTACATCTGTAAATATTTATTGAAATAAAGAAGCCGAAATTTCTGTTTGGTCTAACATATATATTATGGGAAAAAGTTCTCTGAGTCGTTGGATCTCTCTCTCCAATAAATGATCTTGTTGCCCTCCTATGTAGTATACTGTTATGTCGTGTACCACTTGCTTGCATCTCATTGATGTGTTCCTCTATACCACTTTCTGAGATAACTTTCACCTATGTATTGAGTTTATAGTCTACCTTTGGGGCTGAAGCTGGAACTCAAATCCTTTGCAGTTGGCAATGAGGATCTAACGGCTAGGAGGGCCCTAGCATGCACCCTAACCGTCGGATGCTCATTGGCACTCATTGTAACAATTCATATGGTAATTGGCCATTCTGGATGAGTTGGAACCAGGGATTTCATTTAGAATTGGTAAAGTTCAATTTGACATGATTCTTCTAACCTTTTTTACCATTATGTCATTTTAAAGAGATGTCATTGTCTTCAATTTTTTTAAGTATACAAGTGTAATGATATGATTTTATCTTCATCGAATGAAAAATATGTATTATTCTATAGGGAAAAATATTCCCAGAACGTGAGTGTTCCGATCACTTTTGCACACTCCCTTACATTTCATTGTTCATCCATATCAATGAAATGTCTAAAATACCCCCTTGGAAGATTTGAAAGGAGGAACCTTCAAATTCTCACATTAGAAAACAGGCATCTGGCCAAAAGTAAAATTATAAATTATTTCACCTTAAGAGGTGTTAATAAGAAAATCCCATTAGTAATATATTCATACTCGAGATGCTCCCCACAACACAAGTGTGATCGTGGGGAGGAACTTACATGTTACACAAATGGTTGTTTTGAAAAACTGTATCGTCCACATAGGGTTCACATACGATAAAAACAAACAAAAACTCACGTAAAAATAGAACTACAATCCTTTGACAAAAAGAAAAAAAAAAAAAAAATTTGCACTCCAGCGTCGTGGGAAAGTATTTCCCTACTCATCAACAGCAACAAGAATCCCTGATCCATCATATATGCTTTATGAAGGGGTCCTCACCCCTATAATTCCCCGGGGGATTATAAGAACAGATAGCATAGGCACCTCCGTTAAGGCACTGAACCATGGAGCAACCAACCTTCAAACTGTCCCTCCACACAACCTGCTTATAGTGTCCACAAATTTTGTTAGCCGCACACATGTTACCTGTCCTATTGTAGTTGTGTTGCTCATCGACCCATTTTGCCACAATCTGCGCCGGCGAGAAGATGTTACGCGCAGCCCAGAATATGTTCTCGCCGTGAGGACCATCAGAATGGATCATCAAGCAATCAAAGATGCGTTTAGCTGCAAAACGTCTTGCGTAGCGTGCAAGACTATTGTCCCATACCATTGGTGGTTCACCCATTGCTTGTCTCACCTTGTTGTGGGCTTCTAGCCATCCTTTGCTTGTTGAAGCAGATCTTGGTCTCATCACATTTTGATGATGACCAATGCTTAGGCTGAACCTCTGTTTCTGGTTTAGGTGATTAAAAGAGGGATATGGATGTGGATGTGATCTAGATAAGGAATGTGGTCGAGGTTCAACAATGGCAAGTTGAGAAAGGGAAGAGAAGATGAAGATGGCAATGAAAAGAGCTTCTTGGGCTTTGGAAGGGAGCATTGCCTTTCTCATCTGACAAAAATTTCCACAACTCTTTTTTTTTTTTTTTTCTTTTTCCCTTTTTTTTTCTTGGGAGGGATTGTTGCTGACCTGCTTGTGAGGAGCAGGGAAAGGAGAGGATAGGAGAGAGGTTTTTTTTTATTTGGTGTGGGTTCTGAGGATGACCTTGTTTTGGTTTGAAACTACAGACTTGCAATCAAATTTGCCCCCTTTAGAAAAAGGTTTTCCATTTAGTAATGTACATTGATACCTACATGTAAAGTTACCAAAATACCCTTTTAAAAAAAAATTAATGTGAGGAAAAACCTCATTAACTAAAACTGTTTTAAAACATCTATCAAAATTCTAGTGTCATAGATTTTAGTTTTCTTGTGCATAACAAGTAAAGCCAATTGTTTGAACAAAAGCACAATTTCGTTAGGACCCTGGAATCTAATTTTTACCCAAAAAATGGACTTATAAACAAAAAATAAGGGTACTACACTCTAAGGCCGTGAACTAGTGCTCGCATTCACTACAGAGTTATCCAAAATCTCTGAATCACTCTAATCTTTAGTCACATCCCATCCTTCATCTTTTGCTTGCTTTAAACTATGGAGAAAACTTCTAGTATCTGCTTCAATATTTTTTTCATCTCATCATATAGTCTACACAAAATAAAATAAAATGCCCCATAAAGAGAATGTCATAAGCCCAACCTGAAACATAACAAGCATTATTAGAAACACTTGTGCATATAAAATTAACTTAGGACGTAAATGTAGTAGAATATGTAAATTAATATTTTACATGTGTTAAAATACACATTTCAGGGTTTTTGATGTATCATTTATATTAAGCGAATATAATTTAAGCTCAATACTGACAGGAATATTGATATAGATCAGGCATAAAGCTATTAATTGGCGGTTAGAAGAGTAAATAAAGCTATTATTTACCCATCTTATAAAGCATTAAAAAATTTGGAGGGCAATATTGTGGTTTGCAGGGAAAAGAAGGGCAATTTTGTACTAGAAACGTTCCATTTTAACTCTGAAGCGGTTAATCGTTGTGGGTTAAGCGCCAAGCGCTGGTTTAGGCCGTGAATGGTGGTTTTGTACTCATGAGTGCCATGGTCAACGGTCAACAAATAAGTTGTTTTTCTTTTCTCAATTTTGTCATAAAATTTTCAACCCCCTAAAAAAAAATCTCTCATAATCCTCTCCAACCTAGTTTAAACCTTTCAACAAACCTCTATTTTCGTGGTTTACAATTAGCTTTTCTTCACCCATGGTGAAAAGAGAATTTTCTTATCCAGATAAAAGTTTTGAGATCAAATTCATCGGTTAGTAAATGATCTGTTGCTAGATCTAATCCAATTACGGAAAATATCAAGTGCTTGGTTGTAGCTTTTCTAAACACAAATAACCTGATTACAATTGGTTAATGGCCGATTTAAGTCCCAATTAACCAACAAGCCTCTTTAAAGCTTGATTGTAATCCAATTACCATGAGCCCAATTATAGATCAATAACCAAATATAGAAGTTTATCCATGCCCAAGTTTATGAGGCCTGATTACTTAAACGGAAGGTAATGATGCAAGGTCTTAGCGATTAGGCCCCATTATTTGATGGCCTTAGGGAAGAGTATTTTTTTACCTTGTAACATTGTGCACAATAGGGGTGGGAGTTAAATGATGACATATGAGTCTCTCTAATCACATGGTCACTTCACATACTATTAGGTGATGACATCTGTCTTTTTTTTTTCCCATAAATGCTCCTCCATACACTCTTAGTAATAGAAAAGACAAATGTCATCACCTAGCCATACATGAAGCATAAACGTACTAGTAAGTGATCATGTCTCCTCTTCTCCCTGGTGAAGGAAAACTAATAAATCGTAACTATAGAATATAAACTAATAAACATGATTTCTACTCTGTTATGCAGTAGTTTAGATTTGATGAAAGCTATACGATCATGAAAGAATTCAACCCTGTAAAATCGGTTTACAAGATGAGGGAATCCAAGATCATATCAACCCATATTAATTCCCATAAAAAATCGATGTAAGATCAACCCCATATACTGAAATGGGATTGAAACAAAAGCACAAGTTTGAGACATTTTCTAGTAGCTAATAGTTATTAGAAAACACCCTCTCACTTAGCTGTCATAATCATTAATACATTGTGATCCATTTGTCCTAAACATTTTTATATTAGACACCTAGCCTTTCTGTAAATATATGTCAATCTGTGTTCTTAGTAACCTCTTGTTATGATAGCATCCTTGATGAGATTGAGAGACTTTCAGATCACTCTAGAGTTGTTGAGGGTCAGGAACCATATCTGGGTCAAGTGCTAGAACAAAGGTCATCTCGTTCATATGGCTCTGGTAACTAATAGTTAAGGCCTGGAAAAAATCAAGAAAATAGCATTCAAAGTTAATACTGCCTTGAGATAAATGAAATTCAAGTTCATTCACATGAACATGTATAGTATTTTGATCCTGGAGAAAAATGCTTACATGTGGGTGCCCATAAACAGTAGAAGCAAGGTAAGCCATTGGATGACCATAAAAATAGATTTCTTCGATGGGTCTGATACTCTAATTAGGTTTGTGAATGACATTGTTGGTTGCCCGTAACCTATGTCAATCTAAAACCTTAAGGCATCAGTTGGAGAGAGCTTCTCAAGTACATAGAGACACCAAAAAGGACTAAAACGAATTGATATGGGGCCTTAGCTTCACAACTCTCAATAGTAACCATATCTAGTTCTACACGTGGATAGACAACTTAAGAAAAATAATTAGCAAATGAGCTAGGTCTCTCATACCATATCAAACATATTAACGGTAACAAGTAAAAAGTTACTGATTGTGCACCCCAACTTCTAGATATAGGGCTGCATGAAAAACTGCCCTGCCGTCCATGATCGATGCCTCTATGCACTCTTCCATTGCCTGCATGCTAGTGCAATAACCACACGACTTGACAGAGATCCTTCTCCAAAATAATGTAAAGCCCCTTACTGATTTTTTTTCCCTTGCCACTAAAAGGTGTAAGTGCGATATTCTTCTTATAGCAAATGTTGTTTTAATTTTGAATCCACACTAGAATGTCCTATTGAGGATTCTTTACTCCAACAACTTCTAGGGCTCTTCGAACAATATGATATCTTATATTGGGTAAATCCTTTAGGCCTTGTGGAATTATTTATCTGCTTAAGAATCAAACAGATCCTTTACCCTTTACCTCAACAGCTGAGCAAAAAGTTACATAAAATTAGGGTGTAAGGATTGTTGTTAGGCTGCATATATTGTGCGTCCTCTCATAGGGAGAGAGAAATGACTGCATTGACCCCTCTTCGCATTGGCTCTCGCATTGATGCAGGACACGATGCATGTAATTAGACAATAATCATTTTTTAGACAATTGATTGGCAAACTTGAAAATCTATTGAAAGCTTATTTAATTACATTCCGGTTGTTGATAGTAATAATTCTTAGCGAAAAAAAAGTAGTAGCAAGCTATGAATGTTAAAAGTTAAGAGTCACCAGGATGCGAAACTCGATATGAGGATTTAGATAGATTCGGATTCAGCCCTAACCCTAAAAAAAAGGCTTGTAGATCATTGCTCGAGATAAGAATTGAAATCTGGCTTGGCTGATGCCGGCCCGGCCAATCCATTCTAGATTCTTGAAACCATGGGTCACCTATCTCATGTGATTGGACAAAACCCAAGAATCACATGTCAAATTCGTCTATAGTGAGGTGATAAGGTGTAGTGAACATTCAATGGTTGGGGTGTATGGTCGGGCCTCCCAACTGTTGGATGGTCACTCCACCTTACCGCTCGCTGCAGACAATTTGACTCAAGAATCACATATCTCATTTTGTGCTCCCTTTATATGTTAAACAGAATATAGACAACTTTATTATTTGGGCAAGTGATGACATATGAATATAAATGGGCAACAAATCTATTAAGGTGAACCAACGCCTAGCTAGCACACTGGATAATTACCCGCATGGTGGTATGATGGGTCCTGGCCTTGGGGGTCGAGGTCGAGGTCGAGTTCTTGACTCTCTTGAATTTCACATGCAAGCTTTGACCTGTTACCAGCAGGCCCCATTTTCCCTTGGCTTGTGTGGTTCTTGATGATATCCCCCATGGCCCCACTCCCTCAATAGGAAGCATAATAAATAAATAAGAAGAAGAAGAAGAAGAAAGAATGACAAGAAGAAAATAAAGGAAAATGATTTTCTGAACCCTCAGGGAGGATACGCAAGCGCGCGCACTCTCTCTCTCTCTCTCTCTCTTTGTCTTTGTCATATTGAAACGATCGTGTGAAATTGTTTTATTATATCTCGTTAATGTGCTCATCTATTCCATCTGTTTAAAGAATCCTATATCAATGGTTTTAGGGCATAGTATTGCAATAAGTATATATCAATCATTCTTAAAATCGATATGACATGGATCGCCTATATCAGATAGAAATACCCTTAATTTTTTTAAGAAAATGAACTTTTTAACCTTTTTACCCCTGATTCATACTGTTCAATCGATATAGTACTGGTCAGATATTGGGATTGAAAACCTGCCAAATCAATATAGATAGCCCGATATGTTGATCCAATACAATTGATACTTAGAACCATGATCCTATACCTAAAATGAAATACAATCAAGTCCTTCCACCTTGCGTTCCTTTTTGAATGATGAATGTCAAAGGCACAGGGTCTTTCTAAAGGTGGAGTGGTTATTGATTAAAAGAGAAAAGAACTCTTCTTTTTTAAAGAAAAGATGATAACTGAGGGCATCATCACTGGGGAAGGCATTAATGAGTGTGATGGGGGAGGGGAGAAAGAAAGTAAGTGAAGAAGGATTAAAGGTATTTTTTTCTGGTTATGAAAGAAGGATTAAAGTCAGTTCCTTTTTGGGTGGAAGATTTCAACTACTTTGACAAGTGAAAAAACGAGAGAAAATTCACCAAACTAGGGGAGGGGGTTCTCTAGCAAGTAGCATAGTGGAGCATCAATGAGATATTGTGGAATGATTTTGTGTATAAAAGGGCAGCGAGGCCATTTCATATGGAGAGAGAGAAAGAGTGCTAGAATAACCACGGATTTAGGAATTAGTATCGTATTGATCCAATACATATTCGTATCCATGGTGATCATTACCAATTCTTACTATTGGATTCTTTTCCTTCAAGAAACAATTTTGTATGGAAATTAAACCAATACAATTTTTTTTGGGGGGGGATGTTTGACTAAGGGTATTAATCGGTTTTGGTTTCGGTGTATACAATGCAATTCGGTGCGGTTCACATTTATTTGTCTAAAACCAAAACCGCACAATTTACTAAAGTGTTGCACTTTTTGAAATCACAACCGTTTAGTAAACGATTTCAGTTTAATGGTTTTTAAATGGTATCGGTTTCACGGTTTTAAACGGTTTTGATTACAGTTTATTTCATACGGTTTCTAAACGGTTAGTAATCAGTCTGTTATTCGCATGCTTACTAAAATTTGCTTTTGTCGATAAACACTTCAATCTTGTATCAAATTAAATGAGGCATTGAACAAGCAATGATTTAACTACATAATAGGAGTAAATTATTGAATATACTCTTAGACGACCTCTATGGTCCTTAATTTTTTCCTAAATTAAACCATTATGTTTTGTTAAAACAACCAAATATTTAATCGTTATACGAGTTAATTAGATCAGCTTTGATGGTTTAAACGATTTGATTTTCATGGTGTCAATTCGTTTGAAACCAACGGGTTAAACGGTTAAAACCGACCTGACCCATTTAACTAATTAGTCTTAAATTTGAAACCAGAACCGAACCATTTCCTAAATGGTTTGTGGTTTGGGTGTAAATGGCTCGATTCGATTTTAGTAAACGATTTCAATTTCAAATTCACATCCTTAGATTTGACAAAAAAACTATTGAAATAGAACCCTAAAGTTTCTACTAGAGATAGAGATGTTCTTGATCTAAATGCTTTGGGCCATCAGCAAGTCATCCCCAACCCTAGTTATTAAATTCTCTGAATTATTCGCAGCCGAACAGAATTTTATCGAATTTTACGAATAATTTGGTCCAAATCCAAATCAAATAAAATTTTTTGAAAAATTCTCGAATTTTATAGACTTTTTTAAAATTCATGAATAATTCGGCCGAATCGAATTTTATCCGAATTATAACCGAATTTTATCCCATATAAAAAAAAAAAACAAAATTATCTTGAATAAGTCAATAAGCCTTTAGAAAATAGTGTGATTATTATGTATTTATTATCATAATGTTATTTTTCTTCTTTTCTTAACAGACACCAACAAAGTTTATTTTTCTTGAGATAATCTTTCATATTTTTACAAAAAATAAAATAAAATAAAATAATCTCTTATCCCATTTTGGTTTGACTGAGTTTTACAGTTGTTACTCTCTCTTTAGTCTTTAAGGTGAACATGCTCATGGTGGGTGACATGGGTCTAGCTGAATTTATGCTTAGTCCCCTCTCTCAGTCTCTCTTTCTCTGATTCAATTATTTGAGTAATAGAAAATGAGTTTAGAAAAAAAAAAAAGAGCTAAATCTAATATTTTTATCTTTAAAATTTAAAATTTTTATTTTTATATCATTTGTATGTTATGTACATATGATAATTCATAGATAATATGAAACAAGTATTGCAAATATTAAAAATAATATCCAATTTTTTTGTTCACTTTTTTATTTTTGTAAACAAATAATTCTCGAATCTGAATCCAAACTC
>NC_056570.1:1918849-1938277 GCF_013358625.1 Macadamia integrifolia | reverse complement strand
TTTTTTTTTTTTTATGCAAAAGTATATAAAAATATGTTCCCTATCCATTTATGTGCGTATCTTTAGCGTATCTTAGCGTATCTCCGATACGATACAATACCCTCTGATACGTAACTTAATTTTGACCGATCGATACGACGACCGATACTGATACTTTAATTCTTGATTATCATAATGTTATTTTTCTTCTTTTCTTAACAGAAACCAACAAAGCTTATTTTTCTTGAGATAATCTTTCATATTTCTACAAAAAATAAAATAAAATAAAATAATCTCTCATCCCATTTTGGTTTGACTAAGTCTTACAGTTGTTACTTTTTCTTTAGTTTTTAAGGTGAACATGCTCATGGTGGGTGACATGGGTCTAGCTGAATTTGTGCTTAGTCCCCTCTCTCAGTCTCTCTTTCTCTGATTCAATTATTTGAGTAATAGAAAATGAGTTTAGAAAAAAAAAAGAGCAAAATCTAATATTTTTATCTTTAAAATTAAAATTTTTATTTTTATATCATTTGTATGTTATGTACATATGATAATTCATAGATAATATGAAACAAATATTGCAACTATTAAAAATAATATCCCATTTTTTTGTTCACTTTTTTATTTTTGTAAAAAAATAATTCTCGAATCTAAATCCAAACTCGAATTTTATTATCTCTGCTTTTTTTACTAATATTTTGACAGAATCATTGAATTAATAAAACGAATTAACTTGAATAATTCTTCACTCCAATAATTTTCGAATCCGAATTTAATAACTATGTCCCCAATTGCTTCATCTTTCATCACTGTCGTAGAAATACCCCAGAAATGCCTACACAAACATCCATTATGCTTTCTAATCATCACACCTCTGCCACCATTAGAAGAATTAAAATTTCAAGTGCCATCACAGAAAGGTTGGGCCACATTCAAATTGATTTGAAATTTGCAAATGACAATCCAGAATCTAGATTCCTTACCAAGAAAAAGAAATCTATAACCTAGATGCGTTAACGGTCATTGGGTGTCCGTTCCTTAACGGTCATATAGAAAAATCAAATTCAAATTTTTTGCACAGAAGTATTGGTTTCATTGGAAGTAAAATAAGAGCCCTAAAATTTACAATGGAACAATACTTTATGCATGGAGATGGAAGTATAAAGTAAGATTATAAAATTTTAGGTGGAAATAAACAAAGTTTGTTTGTAATTAGGGAGAAAGAAACCCATGATGTCAGAGTGAAGATTTTTATGCACTTTTTATTCGCATTCCACTCGTAGCCCCAACATTTTTTCTTGTCTTTTTTTGTAATGAAAAAGGGTGCTCCATGGTAATGACCATAGCCCTAAAGACAAGCCCCCGAGTAGTGCTGCGGGACCAATGGATGATAGTGGGGCATGCCAAGACCACATTTTTTCTTATTATTAAATATCTTTCATTAGACTCACCTCTCCCTTCTAGTTGTATGAAAAAAAAAAAAAAAGGTTACTTAGTATAGGAGACTTCCTCGATTACAAAGTATGGAAAATGTTATAATGTATGCAGTCTTAGTTCCACTTCAAAGAAGGATCGTAAAATTCAAGTCTACATCCTCTGGAACGAGCATAAACATCAAACGATTTAGAGAATTTGAACACATGCCCCAAGGGGTTCTTAACCGCCCAATGCTCATTGTGCCAATGCGAAGCGACTGCAGATGATTTTCATAAGGTTTTTTTTTTTGTTTTGTTTTGTTTTGTTTTGTTTTTTTTTTTTTTCTGTGTTGTGTTGTGTTGTGGCCTTGTGGGTAAAAGGTGGAAATTGCTCACTTGTTGTCATCATTAGAGCGTGTGAGACATGGCAGGTGAAAATGTAAAAATGCTTTCCCAAATCAATTAAAGACAATATTTGCAACTGCCCTTGTCATAGGCAAACCCAGAATTTGCTCTTGGTTGGATTGGCCCAATGGCCCCAATCTACAAAGTACCAAACCAGACTAGTCGGGGACTCGGAGTCAAACCATCTTCCATCTTTGCTGTACTCGGTTTGAAAATTTGAAAATCCTAAGAGCTTCAAATCTTCCATGATCCAATGATCATTTTTTGAATTTAGGTTAAGGGCTCATTTACTTAAAGTGTGATTATCTAAAGATGAGATACAAGACAAATAATTAGGAATTCAGATCTTATCCAATGGCACTGGGCCTCCAGTGGGTATTCAATGGTTGAGAGGACCTAAGGGTGTGGGTCCATGAGTAGGGATGCGTGCTCAAGTCCTCCCAACCATTAGATTCATGTTGAAACTCTAGTGGCACGGGAGAGGCTTCAATTCCGATAATTAGGCCCCAGACATGCACTAGGATCGGTTAATTGAAACCGACTGGGCCAATAATTATTGGTTTTGGCTTGGGCTTACGTTAATAAAACCCTTACTGGTCTGAACTGGACCGAGTCGATATAGGAAGAAACCAACGAAAGCCAACCGGACCAAACCAACCGACCAATAGGGATCTGTGTAGTTGGAACTAAAATCGAAAACGAAATAATCTCAAGGGCAATTTAGTCAAATTACCACCTGTCTGATACAGGAGAAGCCTGAAATGGAATTCAAAATATAAAACTAAGGAGGACGCGGTTCGCTTGCCAATCTCCTTTTTACCACGGAGGCACGCAGACTCAGTCGTCTCTGTTCTCTTTATAACTGACGATTCATTTCTCTCATCTGAGTTCTGATCTCTGATCTTTGATTTCTGAAACGAAGGTCGGCATTGCAGATTTCTGTCCAATCTCTCCCGATCTACGAGCTTAATCGCTTGCGAAAATCCTTCGGCTTCAATTTTATATCGCCGACCAGCTCCGAGTTGCATTTCTTGATCCACTTTTTCATATCGATTGGTCTTGATTTTCTTCTCTGAGGTAGAGAAGACAACATGGATAATTTGATCTCTTTGGTGAACAAGTTGCAGAGGGCTTGTACTGCTCTAGGTGACCATGGAGAAGAGAGCGCATTGCCGACCTTGTGGGATTCTTTACCAGCGATCGCTGTCGTCGGTGGACAGGTAAGTTCTGGATCTTACATAGTTTTCTTTCTTCTTGAATTTCGGATGATGAAATCTTGGTTGATTGTTTATTTTCGTATGGTTAGGCTTTCACTTGCTTATGGTTTTTCAATGATTTGGTACATCTTAAATGCGAGATCACGCTAGTAACTGGTTTTATTTTCGAGTGGCATTCGTTTCCTACTTTTTTATTGATCTGTTACCTATTTCTGTTTGAGATTTATCTGTCAATTTTAGCCTTTTTTCATGTGGAATACCTAGTTCTTAGATTTATATTATTCTATTTTCTTGGAATATAAGCTTACTGGCCGCAAATGCTTGAGATGCTCAAGTTCGTGGTTACACCGATTCGTGTTGAAAAGTAGGCTCGTTCCTGGGGATTGAATTTCTTCTGGGAATATATTAAAATCGTATGCAAGTTTTCATGTACAGTCAATTGTTGACCACAGATATTTTTGCTATGTTTAAATGTTGACTTTTAATTTTTGATATATTACCGTTTGGATCTAGTCTGATTGGATCATTTTTATCCTGTTTTGGTTCTGAATAGGTTTTTCTACTTTGATCATCTAAAATTTTTTTCTTTAAAGTTGGGACTGTATGTGAATACAGGCCTATACTTTAACTCCAAAAACCTATTTATATCTTGTCGAGGAAAAGTCTACCAAGTGTTCTATGTTCTTAGTTTTTCTGTTTTGGTTCTGAATAGGTTTTTCTACTTTGATCATCTAAAATTTTTTTCTTTAAAGTTGGGACTGTATGTGAATACTGGCCTATACTTTAACTCCAAAAACCTATTTATATCTTGTCGAGGAAAAGTCTACCAAGTGTTCTATGTTCTTAGTTTTTCTGTTGCGTGTTTACTCAGGGATAATTTTTTTTTTCTGACGGAGTACATTTCAAATTGTAGTTTTGACATTTGAATATTTTTGGCAGCAATTATGAGAATTCTTATGATGGTCCTCTGTAAATGCTACAACTGAAGCTAATTAATGCTTTAGTCCTTTTAAATTGGAAAGAAGTAACAGTTTCAATTTTAGGTAGCTGAATGTTGTGGTAGAATCTATAAATTTGGATATTAATTTCCTCTGATTCATGAGTAGTCTGAGATTTCCAGTAACCTTCCCCACTTTCTTACCCCCAGCGCACAATACATCTTTAATTTGAAAACCTTGTTAGATGAATTTGTCTAATGAGCAATGATCTCAGAGGTGATATGCCGTCGCAGTACAGAGAAATGATTGACTGCTGTTGTAATCCGAAAAGGTTGTGAGGACTTTTCAACGCACAGAAGTCGGTGTAGCCATGTTCTCTTCTATTATTTTGAGTGCATCCCTTCTAAAATACGTTTTGACCTTCTTCAGGAATTTTTAGTTCTCTTACTTAAAACCATCGACTTACAAGTTGAAGTTAACCAACCACTTTCAAATGTCTGGTAGTGATCTTACAAGATTGTTCTTCTTCAGGCATTTTTAGTTCTCTTAATTAAAACCATCGACTTACAAGTTGAAGTTAACCAACCACTTTCAAATGTCCGGTATTGATCTTACAAGGATTGTTTAAAAACAGATTGTTGGAAGGCTTTGTACAGATGATTTAATTCTTCACTTATTGCAGGAAAATGAAAATATTTTTGACTTCTCAAGTACAATTTGCCTGAAACATTTAGTTCCATTGTGATAATTTTTTTTTTTGCTCTGCATTGTTTGGAAATATTTCACAGAGTTCAGGGAAATCTTCAGTCTTGGAAAGTGTTGTGGGAAAGGACTTCTTGCCTCGTGGATCTGGTAATTTATTTCACTTCTAAAACATTCTCTCATCCATTGGGTTAATCTTTTACTTTTTTGTTGTTACACGTTTTCCTTAAATATTAGAGGAATAATGTAACCATACTTTACGTAGGTATTGTTACTCGGCGTCCACTTGTGTTACAGCTTCAGAGGATTGATGAAGGAAGAGAGTATGCAGAATTCCTTCACCTCCCAAGAAAGAGGTTCACCGATTTTGGTAAACATCTCTTGTCAGCACAATGGGTGATCAATTTGGATTCCTTTCAAAACGTTGCCTGTATTTTATACCATAGTTGTCCAGGCGAGTGCTTTGAATGCCTTGCGACTTGACCCTGTCCAACACCTTGGGTTGCCTTAGATGCCGTGACAACTATGGTTTTTATTTTGTCTATGTTATTTTACTGTTTCCTTATATATTTTCACTTTAATGTAATTATTTTTTTGGTTCCATTTCACGTTCTTGTCATATGTCATCCTCAGCTATTTCGTTGATATGGCTATGTTTTTTACTTCCTAATATAGTTCTTTTACGTATATGTTTCATTATCTAAGTATTTGTTTCCCTGCCCCTAATTTATTATCTTATCTTATATACTTGTCTGATTTATACTTTTTAGCTGCTGTGAGGAAGGAGATCTCAGATGAGACTGATAGAGAGACGGGACGCTCGAAACAAATATCCACTGTTCCTATTCATCTTAGTATCTATTCTCCTAATGGTGAGATGGGGATGTTAACTACATTTAGTTTCACATGCTGGTTATCTCTGAGATTTAATCGCAGTTTCATATGTGGGTTGTTTGCTGATTAATGCTACTGGGGATCATATTCTGATTTCTTTTTAGATCAGTCCACTATTGCCATTGAATTCAGTTTTCTCTGATTTTGTTATAGTATGAAACTGAGGTATCTCTTAATTAGCCATCTTAACTTAATGAAAATTTTATGAAATATTCCTTTTGACTAAAAGGACACTGGAATGTATAGATTTGCTTCTCATTTCTTACTTTCAGATGATTCTTTGAACTTTGGGAATTGTCAAGGCTTTATATATAATATGCAGCGTAATATTGATAGATTTGCTTCTCATTTCTTAGTTTCTGATGATACTTTGAACTTTGGCAGTTGTAAACTTGACGTTGATTGACCTTCCTGGACTTACAAAAGTAGCTGTTGGTAGGTTCTTTACCTAAGGCCCGCTTCTTAAATTGTGTTACAGTTTCTCCCCCTTTTAAATATTTTCTTCTCAGTTCATTTATACTTCCCATTATTTGATACTGACTAATTTATTTGGAACTATAGAGGGTCAACCTGATAGTATTGTGCATGACATTGAGAATATGGTTCGCTCCTATATTGAAAAGGTAATTCTTATTGTTAGTCCTGAAATCTAATTGGTACCATGGAAATATTATGATCTCTTAGCTATGTTTTCTGCCATGTCTGAGGACTTACAGGCTTCTGTCGTTACTGAGGCATTTTCCACATCTGTAATTGGAAATATCTATCTTGAATTAAATATTGCATTTTCTGGTTTAGTGTTCTGGACTAAAATGATCACTTTTGGGTTTTATAAATATGTGTTGGTTCAACTGCTGCTTGATAAATTATGACCATGTTATATAAACATGAGTTGAATAATGAGTAGTTAAGCTCAGATGTTTTAACTTTGAGTTTCTAATTTTTGGAGGCATTTGTGCGATGATCAAAAGATTTAGGAGCAGCAGCAATAGAAGAACCTCCCAGTCTGGTAAATATGAATAAACTGCTGACACAGGTTGAATAAGCTACTACTGATATCTTAAGTTGGAGAGGATGAAGATTATGCTATATTTAGGTTGCGGCATTGTCCTCTGATACCAGACTAGTGGAGTGGGCTTGGGGCTATAGTTATCACAGCATCTTGGTGATCCAAGGCATTGGAGGGGGGCCTGGACACAAGGTGACCAAGGCACTTGGATACTTAGGAGAAGCCTTGACAACTATGCCTAGGGTACATGGAACACACCACATATATGATGTTTAGATTAGCCTGTTTTTTCTTAATATTCTGATCTATAGCTTAAGTTGTGCTGCCTCGCTAAAATTATTATTGTGTATTGTCATATATTCTAGTAAAGATTACTGCTTCTGATTTTGTGGTTAGGTTGATCTTTGCCTTCTACAATCTCTTGACTAGGATGTACTTAGGGGTGTGTCCCCATCTTCTTTGCAAGAGACACATGTGCCAGACCTATCTGTGGGTCCCATATGCATGATAATGCCTTCGTGATATCTGGTTTAGTGGAACTGCTAACCCCTAATATTATTATGATCATGTTTCTTTTGTAGCATCTGGTCAAGATGGCCATTTGTTGTTTTTTTCTCTCCCATTTACAGAAACAATAGCCTGCAGCCTTCTGTTTTAGTTTTTGGATGATAGTATGTTTATCATCTAAATGTTCATCTCTTTCTCTCTCTCTCTCTCTCTCTCTCTCTCTGTGATCCAGACTTTCTGTTCTGTTCAAAAGTTTCATTTTTTCTCAGTTTATATGCATGGAAGGAAAATGTAAATGTTATAGCCTCTTAACTTTGCCTTTTACATTACAGCCCAATTGTATAATTCTTGCAATTTCACCTGCCAATCAAGATCTTGCTACTTCTGATGCAATTAAGATCTCCCGTGAGGTAGACCCTAAAGGTAAGCTTTTGCAATGTTGTCTACGTTAGATAGACCTCCCCCAACAACCCCCCCCCCCAAAAAAAAAAAAAAAAAAACTCATAGATCTGTTTGTTGAGATTTTGCGATGTAAATTTCTGAAGGATTTTTTTATTTTTTTATTTATTTTTTTTATTATTATTATTATTATTTTTAAATCTAAAAATCTGTTCTGCAGACTATTTATTTTATGGGTAGGGGATCAACATGCTGGCTGTGTGGGATGGAATCTCCCATGCCATGCCAGTGGGAGCAAGGGAGGGGTTGCCACACGGTTTTGTATATAGGGAGGGGCCCACATGTCAGGGAGGAGAGAGAGTGTGAGAGGTTAGAGGGCGCATGATACCGGCAGTGTGCCCATGCCATCATTTTCCCTTATTTTGTATATAAATATTAATGTTTGTAGAAGTCACTATTTCCGATTCCTGATTTTATTTGTTTAAACTTTCCAGGAGAGAGGACAATTGGTGTCTTAACCAAGATTGATCTTATGGACAAGGGTACAAATGCAGTTGATGTAAGTTAGCTAAATATTTGTCCAAATGGTATTCTCCATGATAATTTACTATTGTTCAAAAAAAAAGAAGCTATTGTTGGATTCAAGTGTTGAAGCCATCAATCTGATTGGTATTCTTTATTCCAAAACTTTTTTCATTTTGGTGTTGGATTATGAATGCAAATGAAACATAGACAATAATGGTCTAGTGTGGAAGAAGGAATCCTCTAGTTGGATTATAATGGTTGCTCAGTTCTTTTTAACCCTTGCTACTTGAGTGGTATCCATTATTCTAACTGACTAAATGGAATGATTGAGGCACAGTGTTTTTTGACCTTCAGTGGTGATATTAGGTGGGGATAAGGGCTGTTTGACAAAATATTATGACATTTCTTATATGCCTTTAGATACAAATGTCGACTCTGAATTTTTGGTGGGGGCGTGGGTGTAGGCAATGGTCTGCAAAAACATTGTGGATTTTAGCAATTTGATTAATTGTGTTTACTTATCTGTGCGTTAATGGATGTTGACATGTGAAAAGAGAAGAAGACTTCTAACAACATGGATGCTGTTAAGCATTGACACATTGGCAGGGAATGTGCCATTGGGTACTCCCATTTTCTTTTGGGGTTGTTTCATCCTCTGCTCCCTCTATTCTTCATTTGCCTTTCTATAAATGGAAAACGTACTTTATAAGTTAAGGAGGTGATGCAGGAATACTTCCTTGATAGGGCCGAGCCTGTTGGAGAGCCCCAACCGGGAACCAAGCCCAAATTGGGATTTGGGTCTAGTAGGATATTAATAGTTTATTTACTTATTTGGATTAGTCTTGTAATCTTTTACTTGAGCTAGCGTTCCATGCCATTTTTATTTTTAGAGTTTGATTCTATTATAGATTCAGATTGGGTTACCTGATTAGGAGTTAAGAGTTAGATTTTATTTCTATTTCAGAATTAGACTACAATTAGGAAACTTCAATTTTGTTTTATAAATATGCTTGTAACACAATTCATTGGGCATATTAGATGAATGGAATAATGAACTAAGTTTGTGAGAGCCTGGGTGGCTGTGTTGTGCAAGATTCACCCCCTTCTCAACTCGATCCTCTGATCTTCTTTTTTCCTTTATCGTCTGAACTTATTTCCCAGGTATACACCACCCATATTTTGTTTCAGTTCTTAGCTATGTTTCCCTCTAGTTTCCAGCAACCTGCGGCATTATTGGACTAAATAACTTTGCACATCGGCAAGCCATCTGGGGTTGATTTGGTTTGATAGTCGGTCAAAATTGAGGGGGGTGTACCTCATATATAAAGACCTAAAATTCCTAAATTGACTCATAAAAGACTCCTAATCACACTCACATTCGATAACGTAAATAAAATAAAAGCAAAAATTTATTTATCTATTAAGTATTCTAATCTAACTCAAACACTTAACTACTAATCCCGTATTTATCCTCACTTTATGGGCTTATAAATTAGGTCCATTACATTAAGAAACCCAAAATTAAAAAGCCCAAGGCCCATAGAACCAAACCAAGTCTTCCAAGATCCAATTGGCCCAATTGAACACCCTTAAGTGCATCAATTCTCCTGGTGTTGGAAAAAACTAGTCATCAAGTTTTATAGTAGGGGAGAATCAACACCACTCGATCAACATCATCTAACATTTGCTTTGACTTGATGTTGATCCAATGCTTCTCATAAAAATCAGCAACAATTGGATTTTTTACTTGCAAGATTTGTGGAGGAAGAAGATAGTCAACTGTTTTGATCTCCTTATGAATAACGTCAAGTTGTGTGTCTCTGATTAGAATCTATCATTGGGGGCTCCATGTCTTAATTTGGACCTTTAATCAAATCCTCAGCTTCAATCTCATGTTCTTTGCAAGGGGATCGAACAAGCAGAGTTGTGTCCACGTCATTAACCACAATATTCTCGTATATGTTTGTTGTTACTTGCAGTTCTTGTATTTGGATTGCTAATGTTTCCTCTTTAGGCTTTGTGCAAATTGCGTCGACCAGTCCTCGAAGAGCAAACGTTTGTGGTAGATGAGAAGGATTTAGAGTACACAAATTTTTGTCACTATCAATAATGCCCTTTGTGCTTCCAACCACTCTTGACCCACTTTAATGATGCATTTGGAAGCTCCAAATATCTCACAGTAGTCACCATCACAATACTGAGAAGTTGAAAATTTGACGAAAACATCATCTTTAGATTCAACGATGATTTTATTGATCTCTGATAACATCTCCACCATAGACTGCAAGACGAAATTTTTACTTTTCCCTTCATTTATTGAAAAAATAGCAGTTTTAATGTTGGAAAAATTTAACTCCATTCTTGAAAGCATAGACATCCATGGGCAGGTTCATCTCTGTTTCAATTAATGCAATATGAAAATCCAGATTATGGATCTCAAGGGAAGAATTCAGATCGATGGAAGGGGTGGGGGGAGCGAGATGAGATTGATCTGCTTTGGAGGAAGAAAAGAGAAGAGGGGAATATAAGAGAAGAAATTAGATATGAGATACCAATCCCATTTGCACCGCTCGGAAGCACCAAAAGTCTTAAACAAAAACCCGTATTGTTTACTCAAATCCATTTCTAATTATACAAAGACCTTCTAAAATTCCTAAATTTACTCGTAAAAGACTCCTAATCACATTCACACACTGAATAAAGTAAATATACTTAAAAAAAAAAAGGTTTTTATCTAGCTATTAACTATTCTAATCTAACTCAAACACATAAAGCTCAACTACTAATCCCGTGTACTAACTTTTCCCCCATTTTATGGGCTTATAAATTTGGCCCATTTTATGTCAATAAATCCAAAAATAACAATCCCAAGGCCCATGAAACCTAACCATTGGCCAAAATAAAGTCTTGCGAGGTCTAGTTGGCTCAATCGGGTACCCTTAACCACATCAGTTACTATACTTGAATCCCTATGACGATGAAGAGCCAAAGTGAGATACATCCTTTTGATAAAAAAAAAATGATAGGTGAGAGAATGCAACCTGGTTGTGTTGTCCTTGCACCAGCACGGGGGCCACAGGGAGAGTTTGTAGACACATGTTCATGTTTCCTAAAGTTGGAGTGCTTATATTGATTAAAATGAACATTGCTTTATGCAACTCCTTCTCTCCACTCTCCTCTCTTCCCCAACGTCTCTGCACAACCCCTTAAAACTGATCCTACATGCAAGAAAAGAAAAAAAATGAGGGGAGGGGGGGGGGGGGAGGAACAAATAAAATGAAATAGAGAAGGAAAGGGAAGAAGAAGGAAGAGACTTTCCATGCCAAATCCTTGGTTTGCAGTTGGTCACTGGAGCCAAAGTCCCAGTCTCTCCATTGTTTCCGACCTGAATGAAGACACAGTATGTGCCATTCTCAGCAATTCAGTGTGTGTGTGGTGGGGGGGGGGGAAGGAACAAATAAAATGAAATAGAGAAGGAAAGGGAAGAAGTAGGAAGAGACTTTCCAAGGTTTGCCAAATCCTTGGTTTGCAGTTGGTCGCTGGAGCCGAAGTCCCAGTTGCTCCATTGTTTCCGACCTGAATGAAGACACAGTATGTGTCATTCTCAGCAATTCAGTGTGTGGGGGGGGGGGGGGGGGGGAGGAACAAATAAAATGAAATAGAGAAGGAAAGGGAAGAAGAAGGAAGAGACTTTCCAGGGTTTGCCAAATCCTTGGTTTGCATTGGTCGCTGGAGCTGAAGTCCCAGTCACTCCATTGTTTCCGACCTGAATGAAGACACAGTCTGTGTCGTTCTCAGCAATTCAGTGTCTTATCCTCTTTTCTTCTTTCCTTCTTCTCTCTTTATAAATTTTACTCCATGTAGTTAGTGCGTGAAAAATCTGTGCACCAGCAAATAAAAATATTATAATTGGAATAAAAATAAAATAAAATTATATATTAAAAAAAATGCTTGGCTGCCAAGGTGTCAACTGTCACCTTGACCACTATGGACATTGTTACACTGCTGTCTATATTAAAGAAAACAGTCAGGAGACATGTAGATGCATGGAGAGTTTTGAATTATACCTGTTGAATAGTTTAATTTATGTTAGGAAGTGGCTTTCTGTATTGGCCTTGATCTTACTAACACTCTTTTTGTTGCTCAGATATTGGAAGGCAAATCATATAAGTTACAGTTTCCTTGGATTGGTGTTGTTAATCGTTCTCAAGCTGATATTAATAAAAGTGTTGACATGATTGCTGCTCGGCGTAGAGAGCGTGAGTATTTTGCAACTAGCCCAGAGTACAAGCATCTTGCTCAAAGAATGGGCTCCGAGCATCTTGGAAAGATGCTTTCCAAGGTACAGTGCACGTATTCTAGTATTACTGGATGTCATTCATTTTGAATAGAGAGGACTGTGTTGATATATCTATTATTTGTTGGTAAACCACCATATTCTTTTTATGCTTGTTTTTACTATTTAATTGGTTCACTTTATATAATTACATATATGGTTACTGTTGCAGCATTTGGAAACTGTTATCAGGTCTCGAATCCCGGGCATCCAGTCCCTTATTAGCAAAAGCATTGTTGACCTAGAAGCAGAGTTGAGCCGTCTTGGGAAGCCTATTGCTTCTGATGCTGGAGTAAGATTTATTTATATAACATTATTTGGTTTATTGTGTTAATCAAAAGGCTTTACCGGCTTACCGCTTTAACTATTTTACAATAACTGACACAGTCAAAAGGCTAGAATGCATTAGGGCTTTTTGACAATGTCTGATTCTTGATCCTAAGCTCTTGAGGTGAAAGGTTTTAAGGTGGTTTTATCATTATGTGCAGGGAAAATTATACATGATCATGGAGATCTGTCGTGTTTTTGACCAAATATATAAAGAGCATCTAGATGGCGTGTATGTATCACTAATATTCCACCTTGTTTAATTGTTAAGGTTCCCCTTCCTTGGCAAGTCTACCTTTTTTCAGGATTACCTCGTGGGTTTCACTGTTTGTTCACATACTACCGAATTAACTTTTTCAATTTCCGTTCATTTGTACAGGCGCCCAGGTGGTGATAAAATCTACAATGTGTTTGATAATCAACTTCCTGCAGCTTTAAAAAGGTTGCAATTTGACAAGCAACTTGCTATGGAGAATGTAAGAAAACTAATTACTGAAGCTGATGGGTACCAGCCTCACTTGATAGCTCCAGAACAAGGATACCGCCGCCTCATTGAATCTTCTTTAGTCACCATAAGGGGTCCTGCAGAGGCAGCTGTTGATGCGGTATGCCTTAAAACCTAAAGCGTGCAAGTTAGTAATTTTAAATAAAGACACAACTTTTATAGGTCCTCTGAAGATTACACTGGATTACATTCTTGTTACTGTCTGATAGTTCCCTGGAATCTGGTGGATTGGTTTCTAGAATCCCACCTAACCATGATAATCAGAATCTCTTTAAACTAAAGTATATTTTCTGCAATTTGTCCCATTCCTAGTCTGAATGAAACACTTTATGATTAGTTCCTATATGTGGTTTTTAACGCTCCCTAAACTTGACAACCATTACCGTTGATTGTAATGGATATTTTGTGTTACAAGATTCTTAACTCCTTTACTTATGTTTCCTTTGCTTCCCTTCTCTCTTCTGTCATTGTGGTCTCTGAGACCTTCTCTGAAAGTATACTGTACACATGCTGCCAGAGTTCCTGAGTTCCACCAATGGTTATGGTTTAGCAGCTTTAATAAATCATATGAATTTTGGTTGGGAGTGGGTAAATTGTCAGAGATGCAGCAAGTGAAGGAGATTTTGTTGTGACACCCCTTTGTGTGTGCGTATGCACACATGTATGTATGTGAATGCATGTGTATTTGTACAAGCATACTCTGCCCCTGTATTCCATAATATGCTGCTAATGTATGGTGTTTATTGTCGTAGGTCCATTCTATACTGAAGGAGTTGGTTCACAAGGCTATTGGCGAAACTATGGTATATCCTCGTCAACGCTGCTGCCCTGTTTTACTTTTAGTTGTTTTCTAAAACTCTCCCTCTCTGTTGTTTTTTAATCTGTTGCATATTTTTGGCAGTAATAATTGACCAATGTACCTCCTTTTTATGAAACTTAGTGCTTGTTAGAGTTGAATTAATGATCTGATACGTTTGTGCTTCAAATTCGTGGAAAAAAAGGTTCTCCTGTAGACTCTAGTATTTAATCCTGCTAACTTTTTGTGAGGTAAATTCATACGCTGATTAATTGGAAGGATGACATTTTCCTTTTGCAATTGTGCTGGCGTTAAATTGAAGTCACATGATTTTGTATTTCGCATCTGGAATTGCTAATTCTTGATCTTCATGCAATGTGGATGGTCTATCATTTGAGTCCCTAAACTTGTTGGTTTAAGTTTCTTACAATGTATCAAAGCATTTTACAGCGGAGCATGGTTTTAGGAATGAGGAGCGGATTGGTCACTCCCGATCTGGCCAATTCTTGGGGTTTTTGACCGATTCCGGCTGGATCTGAATTGGTGGAGGCCAATCCTATGCCGATTCCGCTTCAGTGCTTCCTTGAACCATACTGGGGAGTGTTACTTTCCTTTTCCTTTGGAAAAAGAAATTTAAGAAAGCTCAATCTGATTCTGGTAAATTTTGCAGTAGTAAAATTCCTTGTGAAGTTTTTGTTTTTTGGCTTTTGCTTTTTGTTTGTTTTGTTTTTGTTTTTATTCCGCCTCTCAAACAACATCCTAGTTGCTTGGGAAGAATAAATAGTTAATATTGAATTGTTCAAAAGTTGGGTCGCCAATTCAGAATTGATCACATCTCTGCTTGGCTTGCCCCATGGACCTGGCACTTGTGGTGGCAAGAATTGTCCTCACATCGCACTTCATCTGGAAAAAGTGTGAAACATGGAGATTTATTCATTTGGTGCTCTATTGATGACTTAGGAGAGACTGGATGAGGTCTGATTGTGGTGCATTTGATTGCTATTTAGGTATCACATTAGTGTATGCCATTCAAATTTAGCAAAACGAACAGGTAGATGAATTATTTTAATGAGATTGGACGGGTATGATGCATTTATTGGTTCAGTTGTTCCACAGTGAGCTTGTGTTGGTTTAGTCTTCCTGTCATTTCTTTATTCTTCCCACCCGCAGTCATCCTGTTGGGTCTTGCTTTGTTTTCCACCTCTGTAAATAAATTCTATCATGATTCAGAAAAGGTCTGTAAATTATTTCGTGGGTCATGAATATTTGTTCTTTACGGAAATTTCATGATTAGTATATTTATTCTTGATCCTTGAGTTCTTTAGTTTTTGATTGGATTTTATTTTCCTTGTGACAGGAGCTAAGGCAGTATCCCACTCTTAGAGTGGAGGTTGGAAATGCAGCATGCGAATCATTAGATAGGATGAAGGAAGAAAGCAAGAAAGCAACCCTCAAACTAGTTGACATGGAAAGTAGTTACCTGACAGTTGATTTCTTCCGGAAGCTTCCTCAGGATGTTGAGAAGGGGGGGAACCCAACACATTCAATTTTTGATAGATATAATGATTCATACCTCAGGCGAATAGGTATGCAGCCCTTATATGGAACGAAAGTAGACTTAAGATCTCTATTAGTTTTTGTTTGGTTGCTTGTTTTCTTTTCTAGATAGATCTCAACCAAGGTAAGGTACTTGGTTCTTGATTAACTTAGCTTGGTGTATTCGATGAGTGATCAATTTGTGCTTGTTGATAAAATATTGAAAGGCTTTGCTTGGAAGTCCATGGACTGGGTTTAGTCATTGAGTCTTCCCAGAGGCTCTGGAGTTTTGAGACTTTTGGAGACTCAAATCAGTGTTTAATATAGTATTTTCATTGCTTGATATTCACCGAATGACATTTTGCATCCTTTCAGTTCTATTACATTGCTAATCTTTGTTGGTTTGTCTTATTTTCTTTGTACTCTGACAGGAACAACCGTCCTGTCCTATGTCAACATGGTCTGTGGAAGTCTGCGGAACTCTATTCCAAAATCTGTTGTATATTGTCAAGTGCGAGAGGCCAAACGTTCACTACTTGATCATTTCTATGTGGAGTTGGGTAAAAAGGAGGTGAGGATTGGTTTTCCTCTCACTTGATCATACACTGCCTTTTCTTTCCGTGGAACTGTTTATGGTAACTCCCTTAACATTCCCAAAGTGGAAATTGAAATAGAAATATATCATTCTTATGATGACTGGAGCTTAATAAGTTTCACTGTGTAGCAAATATTGTTAATCATCACAAAGATAGGGAAAACTGAATCACTAGTTTCCTATTTATAATTGAGAGGAAGGATATCAAGTTGACTTTTTAAATCTCTGATTTTGCAGTCAAAACATCTTGCTTCCTTGTTGGATGAGGATCCAGCCGTCATGGAGAGGCGGACTTCCCTTGCTAAGAGGCTAGAGTTATACCGAAGTGCCCAAGCAGAGATTGATGCAGTTGCTTGGGCTAAATAGAAAGATTCTTCTTCTAGTGATAAAAATTCCTACGCTGTCGATTTTCCACACCCTCTCACTCTTTCTCCTTCCTGACCATGTGGACTCCTTATTGACAAATCTGCTCCTTGTGCCACCCATTGGTGTGGCTTGGGAAATGCTCCCCACACTCGCAGTTTTGTTAGTTTCTAATCATTTTTCCATATCATTTGAATTTGTAGAGTTGGGACCGATTCATTCATTCGTGTTGAGGGATTGAGGGGTTTACGTAACTTATTAACATGTGGGTTAGAAATGCATATTAGAGGCTCTTCATATTCTTTTGCCTCTTGTCATCTTCGAACATACACTCTTTTTTGGTTATATATATTAAAGGCTAATTGTTATTGTTACTAAGGTCAGTTATTTTTCTAGTTGTCACAATGCATCAGTTCTGCATTGTGGATTGTGGATTGTGGATTGTGGATAGATGATATGTCCAGTGCGACCGTTGGATAGAGGACATTCTCTAAATTGTTAGATTTCAGAGTTTAATTTAATCGAGTTCCCCTTTTTATATTCACACACATAATATCTATATCTATGTATGTCTATCAGTACCCGACAAATTACTATACACTTCCAACTCGAAGTGGGAATAGGAAGTTCAATTTAAAAAGTTTAAAACGTATGCCTGTGCCTAAGGTAGGATCCTCTTGACCATGTAAAATATGGGAGGTAGGCCATGTAAAATATGGGAGGTAGGCCATAGTGGTAGCTTTCTTGGAGCTAGCAACCCAATCAATTGGAGACAGGGGATGGAGGGGTAGGGGGACTTCTCCAAGGTGGTAGAGATGCAAACAGTGTTAGTCTACCCAGCCTTTTTCCATAAAATATTTGTTAGATGTATAATATGAAAAGGAAGAAGTTTTCCTTCACATAGAGGGTGATTCACCCATCATTCTAGGGTTCACAAACCTCTATAGGGTTTTAGTATCTCTCAAAAGACCCTCCCAATTAGGAAACTCAGTTCGATGAATAATATCACATATGTTCACTCAATTTGAGTTGCACATTGCTAATCTAGACCACTTACAATACATTAGCCGATTAGCGGTTACAATTCCTGTATCATTTTTCTTATAGAACCATCATATAAACTTCACATAGAAGGGTAGAGCGAAATATAGATATTAAAAGGATAATATCTAACTATGTCATTAGGAGAGTTCTCACATTAAATGGATAGTGTTTCCAATTAATCTGTTTAGTCCAAAAATTCAAAATAACCATAAATACTTTTAGAAAGAAACAACAATAGTCGCCAGAAATTGACAATTGAGATAAAATTTCAATACTTGGCTTCATTGGTTTCTAGTAAAATCATTTCGTATCAAAATCACAATTTTCCGTTTGGTAAGCTTGTTTCAGAAATGGTTTCAAAACATCAGTAGGTACTGTTTTGTAAAACCTGTTGTAGACCATTTTTTGTCTACACAATCAATTATCACAAAAAGGCCATTAATTACCAAACTTGCATAAATTGAACATATGTTTGCCACTATTATCACCCATGGCCACCAAAATTAATGACAAATAAAATTTCAATACCGTCTCCCACTTCAACAAACAGGTTTAAAAATATCATACATGTAAGGAACAAGGAAAGTTCAAGCCATCTAAAAGCCAAACCCTTTGAATGTCATTCGCTGTAATAAAGATCTCCCTCCAAACTGGATCAACACATATACGATCGACAGCCTTTAAATACTTCTCCTTTGTTAGATCCGTCATAGAGGACAGTATATCTTGACAAGCACTCGCACTGAAATCACGATTACGAGATGAAGCTTCACCACCTCGAATTAGAGATGTAACAGAAGTACTGACCGCCTTCTCAATTTTCATAGATAAGTATTTCTCATATAAGTCCATTGTATTAGAAACATCTCCAGTCATGCTCCTTTTTCTTCGGGTTGTTGATGTTCTATCAATCCTTCGCTTTGTTGAGCTACGGTTTGTGTGTTCCTGAAAGTCCTCAATGTCATTCAAGCCTAAAATCATTGGGGTACTAGGAGTATTTGTGTCAATTTCAATATTAGCTTCATTTCCCTCTTGAGTGTCATCAATATCATCATCGTTGTTGGTTCCCAATTTCCCTTGTGCATATGCGTCTCCAAATATTATAATCAAATCTGGCCAATAGTATAATCCATGCTTCTTGAATTTAGACCATGTTGGATTTTCCTGCATAAGTAGTGACAACAAGTGAAATATACTAGTTATACATTATAATTTAAAAACAAGAGCTTAATAGGTGAGGTCATTTAAGTACCTGTATTGCCTTGTCCCAAACTGACTCATCATCAACTGTGATTGTCTTTAGAACTTTGTTCCACCCAAAACCAGTAGTGTCAAGTAGCTTCTTGAATTGTTGATATTCTGTTCGCAACTTGTTCATTTTGTTACGCAATTGTTCTTTCCCAATGGGACCTCCAATAGTTTTCTCAAAACGGGATTTTATGTCATCCCATCCCATTTTGTCGAATGTAGTGGCAGTCTTGTGGCCATTTTTCACATTTTCTTTCATCAGTTCAATGAAACTATTGGTCTCAGTTTGTGACCATCTCATAGAATAGGTACTATTTCTAGCCATGGGAGCTGACATTTATAGAAAACCTCAGAAAGTTAGAGAGAAAAAAAAGATGCTAATAAGAATATTGTAAGAAACTTAAACCAAGAAGTTAAGCAAGCAGAAAGTCAGTCAATAGTGCTGCTTATTTATTAAAGCAGATCATTATTAGCTCACAGTTTCAGTTCCCTTCTTAGAGTAGGATTTCACCATATCCTGCACTCTGACCATCAGATCTGCATCAAATTTTATCTACTAATTAAACTAATCATTCGACCTAGTTTCTGCCTCGTCAGACCTGTTTTGACTGTTATCTAGTTTGGTTCCTATCACTGCATTTCTGAATTTCTCTGTGATTTCTGAATCCTGATTCCTCAGGTGACTAGA
>NC_056570.1:1890224-1918829 GCF_013358625.1 Macadamia integrifolia | reverse complement strand
CCCCCCCCCCCCCCCCCCCCCCAAAAAAAAAAAAAAAAAAAAAAAAAAAATTTACTTTGGATGAATTATGGGCAAGGAAGCATTACAATCACTTTTTGGTGCCAATAAGGCAATAACAACAAAGAAGTATTTTCCACTAGTTCAAAATCTACTCTAGTCCACAAAGTTGGTAAAAATGAAGACCATTTGGAGAGACTCGAAATAAGTTCATTAAATCCATAAAAGAGAAGCATTACATGTCAGCTCAAAATCTCCAAATTCTATGTTTTGAGCTTTCTTATAATGGGATGGTTCATGATGAAGCATTACATCCACCTTTTGGTGCCAATAAGATGATACAATCATACAACAAAGAAGTATTTCGACTAGCTCAAAATCTACACTAGTCCACGACAGTAAGCTGGAAGCATGAAACCTCTAATTATACTGCTTACAAGGTCCCCCGGGCAGGGAAAAGAAGACCAAATTAACTTCAGATGGTACGTGCTCTAGTTGTTGCCACCACAAAATTATCATAGCTAAAATCAACCAAGTTAACTAATTTGAGAACATTATTTTCTATTGGCGACACCAGAAAAGTTGCATTAACAGTAAAAATAAATAAATAAATAAAAAAAAGAAGACAATTTACAAGTTTATATTGTGAATACCAGTTGATGTGCAGCATATACGAAAAGAAAAAAAAAAAAATGAACTACATTTTTTAACAGGAAAATGTCACAAATACAAAACAGAACTCCAGTCCAAACCAAGATCTTGAGGTGTAAATCCATAAAATTCCTTTCTGGCACATTCCCCATTCAGCTGCTAGCCTCCGAACAGTTTCAAGAGACGACAATGTAAGTTTATTGTCTTGAAACACCATTCAAGTTCTTTCCTTCCAGATGGTCCAACAATGGCATAACGGATCATGTTCCAACTTACTTCGGCCTTTGAAGATAAGACAACATCAGGCCATTTTTTAAAGATAATTTTTTCAGCCTTAGGGAAGAACCCAACATAATCAGATAATCTATGAACATATGGCCAGTGAAACAAGGCCAAATCACACTTCTGATAGCCCTGTCTTTAATTTCAGATATCTCCTCAGTGTGTAGCATATCTGAATGTTTTGTGCTGTAAAAACACATTCTTGGTTGGGAAACTTGGGATCCATGCTGTTATACTTAATGGTTCCTTTATCAATAAGGCTTTTTGGGTGTCTATATTAGTTTTTCCCAATTTTTCCTCCCTTCATCTCTCAGCTATAGGCTACTATCTACAGGTTTTGCAATTGGGCTTTGTTAATTTTTGTGTTCTGGTAGAAGTGTTGGTTTGGGTTTTCATTATTTGTTTACTTATACATGTTGAGGGTTTTTTAATACTGTATCCAGGAGGCATCTTTTGCTTTCTAACACACATTGTCCAGTATTGGCGAGATTGGAAGAAGAGAAGAAAGAAATAAAACGAAGGAAAAGAAGAAGAATAAGAAGACGGATTTACCCGAAGAAGTAGTTAAAGATGATGTTCGATTCGATGGAGAATATCCTCACAAGAAGTCGAGAATCGTTGGAGAAGATCCTCACAGAGAAGACGAGATCATCAGTAAGGGTATCGTTGTGAGAGACAGAGATCCTTGAGAACGAGGACTCGCAGGCCTGAAATCAGCTGTAAATCCTGGATAAAACATGGAACAACAGACGATTAGCACAACAGACGATTAGCACAACAGACGATTTTTATCCATCCTAGGGTTTGAGGTACGGTTGAAGATGAGCAGAAGCGCCATTCTTCTGTCCGGTGAAATGTTTTTCACCCTCAATTGTTTCAATTGAAACGTTTTGGATTTGAAGAAACATGGCTTCACATGTGCTGCAGACGTTTCACCAAATTGAAGATTCCGTTTTTTTGTGTTTTTTCGTTATCCTTTCTTTCAGATCCCGACTCCCGAGCCGTGGCATTTCAGTTTTTTACAATTTTTTTTTTTAGAATTTTCTTTATTCACTTATCCATCTACGGTCATTATTAGAGGTGAAATAGGTTGGGTCGGGCTGGGTTTTTTACAATTCTAACTCAATCCTACGTCCTAAAATTTAATCCAACTATGCCGGTTTCATACTTAAGCCCAACCCTACTGGGCTTAGGGTTGGGCTGGGTTGGATCGGGTTGACCCTAGTTGATATTTTTAGTGGAATCACATTATAATTAGTATAACATTTGAAAATTAAGAAAATCAACAGATTTGAAGCAAACGATTTTTAATTAAAATGCTAAAATGAGTTTCTTTATTAAACTATACCAAACGTGATATTTTATCATTCTTTCATGGAGATTTCATGTGCCCCTATTTTTACATGTGACTTTTTTTTTAATCTCCTCCATCAAAAAGCCAAATTATTAAAACATAATCCAATCATTCATTACTATTAGAATTTCATCTTGATCTACAATAATGCTTAATTTCCAATATATAAAGACCAAGAAACTCAAGTATTGCAAACCCCCACCTTTCCTCATTCCTTATTTCATGGTTGAAGCGGTGGGTTTTTTCCTTTGGTTTTGTGTTTTCTTTTGGTTATACTATTCTTTATCATATTCTTGTTACACAAAAAACTCAATGACAACAACAAGAAACTCCCATCAAGAAATATGGCTCTCCCTTGGCTAGAAAAGACACCTACATTCTACAACGCACAATAATAATCAGTGTTAGACTCAGGGTGGGTTGGGGTCAGGTTGGGTTTTCTATGCCTCAACCCAAGCCTGGTCCAACTCCACACAAGGTTGGGTCGGGTTGGACCAGGTTGGCTCTCATAGTCGGGTAAGACAAGGTTTGGGTTCAGGGCGGATTAAGACAGGTTTGAATCGTCAGAACTAAACTTACACCCCTAGTAATTATTATTCTAAACTCCTTGATATATAAATCGATAATGTCCTCCATTCTATTCCTTATACCCATTCCTAGACACAAAAACCCTGGCTAGGGGATTCTTTATTATTATTTTTTTTGATAAGCAAAAGAAAGGCATGCATTAGTTAATAGAAGTCAAGTTATATGCTAGATTATACCTAAATATAGGTAGTCTAGTATTTATAGTTTCATAAGCTAAGTACTTAATGGCAGCTAGAGACAAGTGTTCAGTTATATTACAAAAAGTGGGGTACTTAGGATGAGTTTCTATTTCATGGCATGGCATAACTAGAGTTGTAGGCCATAACTCCAAAAGTATTTGAAACTGTTTTGCAGAAAGAAGATCGATCTCCATCACATCACTCCATACTTGATCCATTTAAAAATTTTGAGTTTTACATTGTAGATAGATCGGGGTTATTGCCACTTTCAAAAATCTGAAATTGATTGGTCAAATTGGCTTAGATTGAATCGAAATTAGCAATGATCGATCCCAACTTTAGACATTTTGTAGTGATCAATATTAGGGTTTTTGGGACCGAATCATTATAAGCATTCCTTCCATTCCATTGGTAGTATACAGTAAAGCAAAATGCAAGACATACGACTCTTCCCATAGAACCCATTCCACTTTCAAGAACATGGAAGAGATATTCTGTCTGAAAGGAGAGCACAATAGGCGAATCTCCAACCAAATATTCTTCGAGAAAGGATAAATGAAGAATAGGTGATCTCTATCATCAGTTGAGTTAAATCAATGAGAATAAGGTTTCAAAATATTTCTTTTCCTTAGTTAATCAATTTTGAGATGTGCATTCACAATACAATGCCAAGTAGTAAAAGACTGTCTAGGAATATTTCTAGTAAATCAGATGGCTTTGGACCAAGGAACCAACTTAGATGAGGACCGACTAGAATTGGAAAGCTTCCACATGACTCTGTCCATAACCTCTGCATTTTGATGAACAATGGAAGGAAGAATAGACCAAATTTGCATCAAATCTGAGATGGGGAGGGCACATAAACCCAATTGCCATCACATAAAATAGACAGAATTGATGCCACAATTGCCATCACATAAAACAGACAGAATTGATGCCAATCCATTTAAGTCCAAATCTTACTATAAATTGTCACCATAAATTTGCAACATAATATCATGTGGATACCAAGATCTAACCACACCTTTGTATTTTTCTCCAAATCCAAGAACAATCCTTGTGATCTTTATCATTCTCAAATATCTATAATGGATCAACTTAATCCATACAATATCTTTCTTAGAAGCAATCCATCAATCAATTTTTTTTATTTTCAGATTAGAGGGGCTTATTCTAGGGCAATTCTAGGTGACCCCATTTAATTTTACCCTCAGTACAAACCGATATACCATGGGGCCAAGGGGCTTCTAGCCTTCTACCTATCATTTAGGGATCTCAATGGATCAGATGTGATCAGACCCAAATATTCTCCTAACGGATACGGATACCTCTAAATAAATAAGAATGCAAATCGAATTGAAATTTTCGATTATCCATTTACATCATTGACTTCTGTAATCCAGACATTTCTTCCCTAAGGAATACAACATTTTTCTCAATTCATCTTTCTAAGTTGTTTTAGCTCTTTTACTCATGCTCTAGAATATGTATAGACTTTAAGAACCTCAAAATCATTTATTATTATTTTTCAAATAATTTGAATTCGGATCTAAATTGCCGTTTGATTGGAGACTGACACCCTATATAGATACATATACAAATCAAATTTGACTTTTTGATTATTTACGTTACTATCACCACCACCACTGCCACCACCAAGTTCAGCACTCAAATTAATACGTGGGAGGCTTACAACCACACGCTTGTATAAGGTGTACCAAGACATTTGGTGGCTGGAAACAGCATGTGGGGCTTTCTCTGTCACATACATTCTGCTTAGGGAGAAGGTTCTTTGAGTTGGCAAGTGATGCACCCCTAATTGGTGGTGGGATTGGTTCTCCAATCCGCAGCTTAGGAGAACCCTCTTAAAGGAGAGGTTCTCTGAGCAAGCAGCATAGAGACACCCACCATATCTGTATTCTATTCATTCACACTTCCTCACCTTTAGTGAACTTCACAGTTGCAGGCGGCATAGAAGAGGAAAAGCAAAAGTTGAGTGAAAGCTTCAGGTTACGGTCCTAAATCCTAAACCCTCCTCAGTCCTTACCAACTTAACCAGTTCAGAACAGGACGCCCTTTAAAATGTTATAGACATCTTCTTAATCTCTCATTTTTCTCTTAGTCCTCGTGTACAAATTCTACATTTCTACTCTTTTTATTACAAAAGAACCTAGTAATTGCAACAGAAATAACTGCTTTTCCCAGGGCTTTAAAAGGTGTTTGCTATGTTTTGCCAAAACCCTTGTTCATCCATCATCTTAATCATCATAATCAACAAGAAAGAGTCTCCAGGCTCTGGAGTCCTCCATCATCCATCATCATAACTTGTTTCTTGGGACAATGCCTTTTAAAAATGGAGAAAGTAATGTGGATGAAGGATTAAGGCATCATATAAATGAATCCAGTAGAGATAATTGGGTTAGGGAAAGGAACATTACAGTTGATTGACTCATGTGGTAGTCTCTGAGTTTATAGTATTGGGCTTCATGTCCTAACTGAGGATCTGAATCCCAAAATTGAGTCCTTTTCCATGTTGGGGTGGTTATATTTGTTTGGATATAAATGTTTCAGTTTGAGCCTATTGATCATATAATTCCACCACCTGCACAACATGGTTTTAGGTTGCTAATATCATCAGAGAAACACATGAGACTTCTTTTGTGACATAAATCTACAGTTCAAGAACTTCAACTGTCAGATTCAACAATATGTGTTCAATGGAAATCTTTGGACTCATAAAAGGAACACATCCAATCTTCTCTGGGTTTTGGATTCCAAATTCAATAAGATGCCTCTTATCATCTTATTCGGCCGGTAGTAGTTGCCTCACTTATCATTATAAGAAATTTATGATGTGTATGACAGGTGAAATTTGAGTTGGGCACAATCCAAATTCCAATATTGAAATTTTGAGGTTGGATTGATGCCTCAAGTTTCCCATCCCAAGTAGAAGCAAACCCCAATATAAGGCTTTGGTCTGTGTTTATCGGAATATACATTGCTTAATGTATGTATATAAAGGATTAATGGTTTCAGCTCTGTATATAATCATATCATATGGATGTTCTTGATGGTTAATGTAGGAATAGTTGTATTAATGGATGAATGATGGGGTATATTTGTTTTCGAATTACCATGTATCAATACTGCAGGGGCTACTGTTTTGCTAGGTTTCTGAATTCTAGTTCAGTTTGGTTTAGCTCAAATCAAAGGTTAGCTTGGGTTGGATTTTGCGTTGGCCCTTCTGTTCTTTCAGCGGAATTGGTTGGAGTCCCCAAAAGCATGAGCACCCAACAGAGCTCATCCCTCTCTCTCTCTCTCTAGATATATATATATATATATATCTAAGTTAGTTTAAGCTTGATGCTTGATTATTTAACAAAAATAAGAATATCTGGCAGAGCAAAACCTGTTAGTTTCCGGTTTTGGTATCATTTATAGAAGTTACTGCAGATAAATGCTTGACTACCACACAGCCTAGCCTCTGTCTGAAGTCTGAATTCACATTGTTCTGTGGTACCCATTAGTCAATCTGTATGAGAAAATGTGCTGGGCACTGAGCCTTTAAAGTTTAAATGTAACAGTTAACAAATAGACATACTATTCTCTTTCTGGTTTGGAATAGATTCAATCAGTTCTTATGCATTTGGAAAATATACAGAGTGACATGTTCAGCTCATTGCTGATTCAAGAATTTTTTTATGTGGCATCTTCCCCCCTTCCACCATCCTTTTCAAGTTTTTGCAGCCAATTGATCATTGTTCTTGGTTCTCTCAGGTAAATTACAGATTCCTAGAGGGTAATGGCCTCTGAGAGTTACTTCTTCAGTCTTTTAGGACCTTTACACCTCACAGCTGTTGATTGGTACAACTTCTTCCCCTACATCAATGGCTTCTTTTAATATATTGTAGAAATCATGTTATGCAATTATAAAAAAAATGTTATCTTTTGTGTTTTGCAGGAACAATGAGCATCACTGTAGATCTGTTGCTGCAAGCTTAGTACAAGGTGTCTATGCTTTAGAGCGAGATCGCCAGCAGAATCGTAAAGGGGCTGATTCTCTTGCTCCAGCATGGTGGGAGTTTTTCCATTTTCAGTTGGTTCTTCAGCTCAGGGATGAAGTGGATTCCTCCATCTTTGGTTCCATTTTTGAATTCAAACCCAAGGCTTCTAATTGTCACTACTCAATCCAGGAGGCTCCAAGATATGTCATTGCCTTCCGAGGCACAGTCATTAATCCAAACTCCTGCATACAGGAGGATCTCAGATTGGGTTTCCTTTTCACCATTAATGAACTCCATGGAACCTCACGCTTTAAGGTTGCAATGGAGGCCATAAAGAACAAGGTTGATGTAGCTGGAGCTTTGAATATTTGGTTAGCTGGTCATTCTTTGGGCTCTGCCATGGCAATGCTTGCTGGCAAGAACATGGCCAAGACAGGATTTTTTCTCCAAGCTTTCCTCTTTAATCCACCATTCTCATCTGCTTCAATTGAGAGGATTGAAGATAAGACACTGAGACAAGGGATCCGAATCGCAAAAAGTTTTATCACGGCTGGACTCACTGTTGCCATAAAGGGTCATCAATCAGAGGATCCCTTTGTTGTCTTGTCTCCATGGATCCCTTGTTTGTTTGTGAATCCGGCGGATGATATAAGCTCAGAGTATGTTGGTTATTTTGAGCACAGGAAGAAGATGGAAGAGATTGGAGCCTCGAAAATTGAAGAACTAGCTTCCCAGAATTCCATAAGGAATCTTTTGTTGGGGAAGACTAAATCAGAACCTTTGCATCTCCTCCCATCTGCAAATCTTACCATCAACTTTACCCCATCACCAGATTTTGTAAGAGCTCATGGGATTCGTCAGTGGTGGAGACCAGACCTGCATATGCATTGTAAGCTATATCAATACAGATGGAAGTGAAGTACTTACGTGTTTCTTCTACCCAAAAAAAAAAACTGCCTATGTGTTTCTGATTCAACAAACAACTATCAACAACTCAACCTTTTCTCAACTAAATGGGGTCGGCTACATGGATCTGTCAAAGAAAAAGATAAAAGGTAGAAAAGAGAAAAGGGGGGGGGGGGGGATGATCAAGAAAAGAAATAAGGCAATGCAACACCTCCGAGTCATCCCACCTAAACGTAGACTGCAACATGGATCTTTGCCCTCCAAACAGCACTGTTAGATGTCATACTAGGGTCAAGACGTAGCTTCTGCATGTTCCTTACAAACTCATCAATGATTTGGTTATACTCTTGGTTATACTCTGATAAGAACAGTGTTCGATGATATGGACTTCACTGCCACATCAGACCATTTAAAGCCGTCTGAATAGCAAGTTTTAACTCCCATAACTGGAAGCTAAGTATGAAAGGAATGCCATACACTTGACTGGTCATTGACTCCCAAAGTGGTGGATTAAAGACATTTCCAAATTAAGGGAATCAAATAGGAAAGGAAGGTGGAATGGGCCGTCATCGAAGTAGTTTTGTGAGAATCAAAGTCCAAATTGGTAAACTTGTGTAAATCCTCCAAAGTCAATAACTTGCTGAAAATAGAATAAAGTAAGTTGTGATGGTCATTAGCAACCTTTTTTTTAGGTTAATGTCACTTGCAACTTACTTTCCAAATATTATGCTGAATTCCCTTTGAAGAAACTTTTCAATTCTGATCTAGGAATGTAGCCAATAGCAACTTTCAACTTTCTGATCTCATGGGATATCCTTAAATTAAAAAAAATAAACAAATAAATAAAAAAAATGTAGAAAAGAAAAGAAAAGAAAAAAGAAAAAAGTAGTCCAAGATGCTGAATTCCCTTTGAAAGAACTTTTCAATTCTGATATAGGAAAGTAGCCAATAGCTACTTTCAACTTTCTGATGGGGTATCTTCAAAAAAAAAAAAAAAAAAAAAAATCTTATGGCCATCTCATCTCCTAATCCAGATTAGAGAATTATCCCTCCAAAGACTGGGTTCGTGTATTTGTTATCGTTTACGTCAATGTATACATTAACATGGACGAACAAAACAGGGTTATGCATCTTTTTTTCCCCCTACACACTCTTTCTTAGGCTCAGTTCTAGTCAGAGAATAGTTCATAGACTTAAATGAAAAAGGGAAAATTACTATCATTCCCCTACTCTTAACTTCTTTTCTGATTCCCCAAAAACAAACTTCCACCTCTCATTCTCCCCTAATATTTTAGAAGCATCAAATTACCCTTGATAACCTTCCCTCTTCTGCCATATTCTCCTTACAACAGCTAACCGCCTCCCTACCACCAACCCCTACCCTGCTCTCTACATCTCTCCCCACCTTACACCTACACTTGCTTAGTACAATAGGGTTTTGCTTTTTTATTTTCAAGAGCTCCACAACAAAATCAACGGCGTATCCCTGCAGAAAAATCAAGCTAGAAGGGAAATCCGAAGGAAATACAAAGACAGAGCTAGCCCAAAACAGCGAGACACTTGGGCTTACTCCAGAGAACCTAGCTAACTGAGAGGACTGGTCAAAGGACCACACTCCACATACTTAGGCCTACTCCTAGTAATTCTGGCTGTCAAAAGTGGGCAAAAACTTGATGGAACTTATCAGGAGTCCACATCCTCTGTAGTGAGCGGGGAGGTGCGGTGAGCATCGGACGGCTGAGAGCATCTGAGCACGTGCCCCAAGGGGCTCCTAGCCACCCGATGCTCACTGCACCGGTTCAGCGGCTGCAGACGATTTTCAGTCACTTGGGCCTACTCATTGGATTTTGCTTTCCTTTTGTTGTTTAACCATATCACAGCTGTGATTCTTATTCCCTTATTCTCTTATTTCTTTCCTTGCATTTTCTGGCTGACCCCATTTAGTTAGGATAAGGCTGAGTTATTGTTTCCTTCCATTTTATAAGATTCATTGCCTATAAATAAGAGCAACAATGTGGTATTCTTCAATGCTCTTCAACACCAAACTTGGATGTTGTTTCTATTCCCTCTCTTGAGTTCATTAGTATATATAGTTCCTTAATACTAATCCACATTACATTTGTTCCCTCTCTCATCTCTTTCACTTCTAGGATTGGAGATTGAGTACTGATTGAAGGAAGGGGAGAACTTTCACTCATATTTCTGATACAGTATGCTCTGATCATATCCTCTCCATTTCTTACAGGTTTTAATTGTTGCTGGGCAACTTGTGTAAGAAAAAGGTAATTAAAATATTATTTAACTTCATCTCCTCTTCCTACATTTTTTTCTTCTTTCTTTTTGGTTTTACTTTTGGATTCCAAGTTCAATAAGATTCTTTCTATTCATTTGGAAAACATGCAGAGTGATCATCAAATGTTCAGTTCATTGCTGATTCAAGAGATCTGTTAAACAACATCTCCCCCTCCCCCTCCCCCTCCCCCTCCCCCTCCCCCTCCCCCCATTTGAGTTCTTATTATCATTGTTCCTGGTGGTTCTCTGTGGTAACTTGTAGATTCATTGGAGACATTATCAGGAAGAGTAGGAGAGCAGAAAAGAGAGGGTAATGGCTTCTGAAAAGGACAATTTTTTCTACTCAGGACCTAAATTCTTTGAACCTTTTGATTGGTACTACATTCCCAAACATATATCAATGGCTTCTTTTAGAATTGCTACTATCAGTAACAGATAAATCATGTTAAAGACATGTTAAAATGTTGCAGGAATAATGAACGTCACCGTGTATCTGCTGCTGCAAGTTTGGTAAATGGTGTCTATGTTTCAGAGGAAGACTACCAGAACAATAGAGGACCTAATGAAGCTCTTGCTCGACCCTGGTGGGACTTCTTCCATTTTCGATTGGTTCAATACCTCATGGAAGATAATTCAATCTTTGGTGCTGTTTATGAATTCAAGCACCCATCTTCTACTTCTCATTACTCAATCCACAAGGCCCCAAGATGTGTTATTGCGTTCAGAGGAACACGCCTCAAGCTGGGTTCCTTGCAAACCGATATCAGAGCAGATATCCGTATCTTCAAAAATGAGATTACTGTAACCTCGCGCTTTCAGCGTGCAGTGCAAACTGTTCATAACATGGTGACTAAATTTGGAGCTTTGAATATATGGTTAGCTGGTCATTCTTTGGGCTCTGCCATGGCAATGCTCATTGGCAAGAACTTGGCCAAATCAGGTGTTAATCTCAAAGCTTTCCTTTTTAATCCACCATTCTCGTTTAATCCATTTGTGTCTAGCAATGATGAGAATCTGAAACATTTTCTGAGAGTCAAAAGTTTTATCACTGCTGGACTCACTCTTTTCCTGAAGGATAATGACAAGATATCAGCATCACATGATGATTTTTTAGCTGTATCCTCATGGATTCCTTATTTGTTTGTCAATCCGGTTGATCCCTTCAGCTCAGGGTATATTGGTTATTTTAAGAGGAGGAAACTTATGGAGAAGATTGGAGCTAGGAAATTTGAAGAACTAGCAACCCAGAATTCACTCTCCAATCTCATGTTTGGGAACACAGAAACAGAACCATTTCAAGTCCTCCCTTCTGCACAGCTTACCATTAACTCGAGCTCATCAGCAAGTTGTGGTATGCTCTCAGCTCATGGTCTTTGCCAGTGGTGGAGCAAAGATGTGATCTTGCATGGTATTGAATATCGATACAAATGAAGTGAAAGTCCATATAATAAGAACCTAATAATTTGCTGTATTTAAGGTACCAAATAAATGAGTCTTGAGTGTCTAAAGTATGTAGTCCTAGTTCTTGTTTATCATGTGATAGTATAAATGTGATTGAGTAAGAATAAATCTTGTTGTAATCAAAGTTGGTGAAAAAGAAATTGTAAGCATGGTTAATGTATGGTATTGTATTGGCTGATATGTATCGACATCGTGGAACACTGATATCGACATGATATTAATAACCTTACTTTTTTGCTATTTTGGTAAAACACTTTTCCCTCCCTTTAATGATGGTGAAATTTTGTCATTTCATGTGTTTATTTGGAAAGAATGCACGACAATATATAGTTCTTAAAATAGCATAACGGTTAATTTGATCCTTGAATTAAGGATTTTGAAAATAAGACAAAGGATAATTAAAAGAAGATTGACATTTACTTACAACAAGAAAGGACCCATTAAGTGATGGGGTTGATCCACTGATACGTGTTTAATTAAGTAAAGTTGGTTGGGGAGTTGGCAAGGGACCTTTGCCTTAGGAAATGTGCGGTTCTGAGTTCGACTCCTCTTACCTCTTTGGGACCACTCACACAGGGTGTTTAGTGTTATTTATTGATTTCGGTGAAAATTAAATGATTCTCATTCAATCCTAGCCTTGCCTACTCAGGCTATTTATGAAACTAGCTTTTGACTGGGTTTTGATTGAGAGAACTAAAATTCACTTTTAAATGCCTAATCGTTAGAGTAGGGTGTTGGTGTACGAGGTCTTGTATTCCGTCACAATTTAATCTAGAGAGTATTGGTGCAAGCGCCTCGACAGGCAGGACGACAGTCCCGCTGGCCGGTGAGTGGGCCGTGGGGGTTACAAGGGGGGTAAGAGGCCCCCTGCATAGCAGGGGTGTAGGGGGCACAACCCCCCGCTTGAAAATTTAATTTGAGGACAGTTTTGTACTTTCCATATTAGGGTTTTCTGCTATTTATTTGTAGCAAGATTTTCTTTTTCAGTAATGCAAGCAATTTGAGAGAGGTGTGAGGACGAGCGTTGTAACCCTATTCTCCATTGATAGTGAAGCAAAATCTCATCTCACCAAGGATGTAGGCAATCTTATTGAACCTTGTAAACTTGTGTGTATTGTTTGTTCTTGTTGTTCTATTACCTTCTACATCACTTTTAGGGTTGTGTTTCTACATAAGGGGACATGTTAAAATTTGCACTTATTTCATATCCTTGTCACATGGGCAGATGGGAGTGGGTCCACTTGTGATGTGGCAGAGGAACCTCTCACATATCTCATCTCAATATTTCACTGTTCAAATCTGATAAGCCCAAGAAACGGTTTTCTTTGGTAGAAAATAAAGTAAAACTTAACTAAATAAGAACTCGCTGATAAAAAAAAAAAAAACTAATAAAAACGTTTCATATATCGTTAATTGATGAGTTAATACCAAAAAAAAAAAAATGATGAGTTAATTTATTAATCCTAGCCATATTAGAAGCCTTAATAGTTTTGAAATTATATATTTTTTAGGTAACAACTAAATTATATATTCATCCTTACAAAGCATAACATCCAATTTAGTCATGGAAAGCAAAATTTCAATCAGAATATCAAATAATTCCAAAGGCCACCCATTTTGATCCCCTGGATTAGTCAAGAAGATAGTTCACACGCTGTGTTTTATACTGAGATAATTGATATATACTTGACTTGAGTATGTGACAACCGATAGGAACTGCGCATAGTATAAAATGGCCAAAAATATTAAAAGCCTCAGGTTGGAGAGGAGAGTGAAGAAAGAAAAGATGAGAGAGAGAGAGAGAGAGAGAGAGCCTAGTATTTTGATGACCATGCCAAAGGTCGATAGATAGTCTGATTGATTTGGTGTTTGATTTTATGGTTCTTAAGTCGTGCTTTGTATTTCATTCATTCTTTTAATAAAGTTCATTGCTGATTCTTTGGGGGGGGGTGAAGTTTCACCATAACTTTCAACTTTATGTCCTTATGGGCATCTCATCTCCCAATCTAGCATTCTACCAAGGATCGGGTTCCTGTATTACTGGATCTCATCTCACAACTTAAAAGGAAGAAGTTACACCATAACTTTCAACTTTATCCAATGGGTATTCATAGAAATATTATGTCTGTTTTGTCCATTAGCAACACTAGCACAATTTGGCATGTTCCTTAAGCTAACTCCCTTAGAAAGGGACTTGATTCACTGTTTGAAAATCAACATTGTGATGGTAATAACACTGCAAATCCATATACATTAATGGATGGTGGAGACAATATTGGGGAACTCTTCCATCTCTACATACATTTGCCCCTTTCAGACCCTGTGGTAGGGGGACTCTCATGCATTGGATTTCTCTTCTTGCTCTTTCAATGAATTCAAAAGCCAGAACCCTAAAATTTTCTTAAGTAACTTAATACAATCAAGGGAGTTATGTGTCATAGTAGAAAACTACCACTTATGTTGCCATCGACTACATGCTGATGTGGCAATTGGGCCACATCAGCCAACACAGAACTACATGCCCCAACTAAAACAAAAGGCCGGATCAGGTTCATGTACAAGAACAATCAGTACACCCGTGATCTTATTTCTTTCCTTGCATTTTATGAGATTCACTATCTATAAATAAGAGCGCATCCATGAGCCAGCAGATCACGGTAGTCTGATATTCTTTAATGCTCTTCAACACAACCTTGGAATATTGTTTCTATTCCCTTTCTTTTGATGCTCCTTTACCTCTCTCAATTATCTCTCTTGGGTTCATTAGTATGATTCCTTAACACTCCATCCACATTACTTTTTCACTCTCTCTTCTCTTTCGCTTCTAGGATTGGAGATCGAGTGATTGAAGAAAGGGGAGAACTTTCACCCATCTTTCTGATATATAGTATGTTTTGAACCATCTCCTTTCCATTTCTTACAAGTTTAAATCGTTATTGGTGGCAACAATCGTGGTGAGCTATAGTACACGAAAAACCCATGCTCACCAGGAGGCTCCTCATGGCTGTTATATACTTCCCCTCCTTCCAAAAAGAAAAAATAATAATAAAAAATTAAAAAATTAAAAAAATAATAATAATAATAATATAAAAAAAAAATTGGCAATTTGTGTGACAAGATCATCTTCGATTTAGTAGTCTATTCCCCTAGATTCTATTTGGCCATTATCAGTTCTTCAAATTGAATATTTTCCTATAGACCTCTGGTTGATGCAATTATTGCACCATCGGATCCCAAATTTCCGATTATAAACTTAAAAGATCACCACATTATTTAACTTCCATCTCCTCTTCTTACAACTTTTTTATTTTTATTTTTGGAGTTTTATTTTTGGATTCCAAGTTCATTAAGATTCTTGTTAGTCATTTAGGGACTCAGATTAGGTTCTCATGCATTTGGAAAACATGCATAGTGATCACATGTTCAGTTCATTGTTGATTCAAGAATCTCTTATGCAGCATTTTACCCTCCCCCTCCCCTTCCCCTTCCCCTTCCCCTTCCCCCTTTCTGAGTTCTTTCAGTCTATTGATCATTTTTCCTGGGGGTTCTCTATGGTAAATAGTAGAATCATTGGAAACATCATCAACAAGAGGAGGAGAGCAGAAAATAGAGGGCAATGTTCTCGAACAACGAATCATTCAGCACTTCAGGACCTCTGTTCCAAGAACCTTTTGATTGGTACAGCATTTCTATATATATAGAATGAGCTTGGATCCTCTCCACATCTGATCCCATAGTTCATGGGATATTAAACCACAAGTCAATGGTACATTAATTGTTTGGACTCCAAGTACCCCTTAAACGGTAGGATCCCATATAGGGGACAACGGTAACTCTTCTCCCTCGTAGGGAGCTTATACGGACTCTCTTGTGTTTTTCAGTGTTTCAATATCACACACACAAGAAATAATGGAAGAATAATAGAAGAAGAGAGGAGAAGAAGGAGAAGGAACATCAAGAATTAACGTGGTTCAGTTCCAGTATGGAACCTAGTCCACGGAGATAACTCCCCCATTCAACTTGTCTTCTTGGGAGAGGATTCATTCTCTTTAAATAGAGTTAGAGGAGATTTGTTACAATCACTATTTTGGTAATTACAATCACCTCTCAATTTTATTCGATTCCCTACCAAATCAGGATTAGAGTTTCCTTTAATCTCGCCAACACTCCCCCTCCAAGTAGGAGCGAAGACTCTGTTGGAGGTCAACTTGGACAACATATCCTGAAAAATACTCTTAGAAAGAGCTTTAGTGAACACATCAGCCAGTTGTTCTTTACTTCTAATATAAGGTGTCTCAATGGTCTTGTCTTGGACTTTTTCCCAAATGAAATGGCAATCAACTTCTATGTGTTTGGTCCGTTTGTGAAACACAGGATTCGAAGCAATGTAAGTCGCAGCTTGATTATCACAAAACAATTTCATAGGTGATTTGAAGGTGTCAAACCCCAATTCTCTCACTTATAATTTTAGCCAAACTAATTCACTTGTAGCTGACGCCATGGCGGCCCTGTATTCTGCTTCAGCACTAGACCTTGCCACCACACTTTGCTTTTTTACTTTTCCAAGTAACCAAATTTCCTCCCACAAAGGTACAGAAACCAGAGGTCGACTTTCTATCAAGAGGACTTTCGGCCCAATCTGCATCAGAGTATGCAACAATCTCTGTATGCCCATGTTTTTGCATTAAAATACCTCGACCTGGACAAGACTTTAGGTACCAAAGTATTCGATTTACCAGATCCATATGCCCTTCAGTAGGAGCATGCATAAACTGACTCACATAGCTTACTGCATAAGCAATATCTAGTCTTGTAATGGTTAAGTAAATTAACCGACCCACTAGTCTCTGAAAATGACCAATATTGGATAAATGTGTAGTATTATTACCGAATTTGTTGTAATCCATGGGAGACTCTGTAGGAGTAACTCCCAATTTGCCAATTTCTTTTAGCAGGTCGAGCACATATTTTCTTTGCGAAATAAATAACATTATTGGAGCGAGCTATCTCTATAAATAACCCTTAACCCTTTACTGATGTCAAACTTCTTATTCAAGTGTTGCTTGGTAGCTTCAATTTCAAGAAGATTATCACATGTAATAACTATATCATCAACATAAATCAAAACAACTACAGTTCCTTTGCCGTCACGCTTCACAAATAACAAATGATCAAGATCTCCCTTCTTGAAGCCGACACTCTCAAGAGCAGAACTTAACTTTCCATACCAGGCACGTGGTGACTGTTTGAGACTATATATTGCTTTATTGAGTTTACATACCGCACCAGAGTGATGTTCAAAAGGATGACCAGGGGGCACATCCATGTAGACCTCTTCCACATGATCACCTTGCAAGAATGCATTTTTGACATCCATTTGGAAGAGGGTCCAATCACAATTCACATCAACAGACATCAACACTCCAACAGTACTCATCTTCACGAATGGAGCAAATGTCTCTTTGTAATCTTCACCAAAGGTCTAAGTATATCCTTTGGTGACCAATCTAGCCTTGTGACACTCAATGGAACCATCATCTTTATATTTTATCTTGTACACCCATCGACACCCAACTGAGCATTTTCCCTTACGTAAGGTAGTAATATCCCAAGTGTGATTTTTGTTGAGTGCCTCTAGTTCTTCATTCATGGCTCTTTGCCAGACATGGGAATTTTTCACATCAAGAAAGGTTGCAGGTTCCTTGTGCACATCAATAGTGGATAGAAAAGCACAAAACTCTGATGAGATCTTATCATAGCATATGTAGTCTTGTATAGGAAACCGAACAGACTGATATGTTGTAAAATCTCTGAGCCTGGTAGAAGGTTGTGATATCCTGGTGGAAAGACGAATAGGAGGAGCCTCTACTAGAGACGATGGTGGTGGTGACGTCTACACAATAGGTGGTGGTCCTTCTGGCGACGTCTCCACAATAGGTGATGGTGATCCTGCTTGATTATCACCAGCATGAATATTACCCATAGACTCATTGGAGTAATGCATCTTAAGTGGCATAGGGACAAATTCACTGTAGTCAAAGTCACTGGTGTGGACATTCTCCCCCAGAATTTGAGCCCTGTTAGGAAAGAACATATGAGTCTCATCAAAAGTAACATCATAGGAAATGTAGCCTTTTGAGCAATGGGACCAAAACAATTATATCCATTTTTAATAGAGGAATAGCCAAGAAAGACATGTTTATGAGCTCGGGGATCAAGTTTACCCCCAGGGGAGTGAACATAGCATACACTCCCAAAAACCCGAAGTTGGAAGATAACAACAAAGCGACCAAGGAGAATCTCCATGGGAGATTTATACTGCAAGACCTTGCTTGGGAGACGATTTATCAGATAGCAACTGGTAAGAACCGCATCAGACCAATAAGTTTTAGGTAAATTTCCATGAAATAACAATGATCGAGTCACCTCCAGCAGATGACTATTTTTTCGTTCAGTCACTCCGTTCTGTTGAGGAGTACCAACACAAGAGGTCTGATGCACGATACCAAGACTGTTAAGAAATGATTCAAAAGGATGATTTGTATACTCAGTCCCATTATCAGTTTGCAGGATCTTAATACGGGCATTGTATTGAGTGAAAATCATAGCACAAAATTCTTGAAAAACATTAAGTACTTCACTCTTAGAGGTAAGCAAATACAACCAAGTGGAACGTGACTTATCTTCAATGAAAGTAACAAAATATTTAAAACCATCATGAGAGTTAATAGGTGCATGCCCCCAAACATCCGAATGGACAAGTTCAAATAATTCACTAGACATATGAGAGCTAGAAATAAAAGGTAATCTATGATGTTTAGACTACCGACAAGTTTCACAAGAACTAGAGTCAAGAGAAAAATCAGAATTTAAATGATGCAACACATTATCTAAGGGGTGTCCCATTCACCAATGCCATAGTTGAGCCTTGGTATCCTTATTTTTTCTTGCCACCAATGCTTCACTTGGAACATCAAGAACATACAATCCTTGTGCAAGCGACCTTCACCAATCGTCCTCCCTGTTCATCTGTACTAAAACACGACCTTTTGATGGGAAAACACAACAGTGTAGTCCAAATATTTAGTAAGCTTAGTGACATATAACAATTTGGAAGATAAATATGGAAGAAACAATATATCACAAGATGTAGAGAATAATTTCATTGTGCCACACCCACAAACAGGAACATGGGTTCCATTTGCCATAGTGATAGGGGAATGTGTTCCACTAGGAATAATACAAAAATTGGATAACCAGAAGAGAAACTACAAAAGTGATCAGTTGCTCCTGAATCAATAATAAAATAGTTCTGAGCAGGGACAACATTTAAGGCCAGGTGCTTACCAAAATGAGCCAAATTTCCAGATTCAGAAGAAATCGTTCCATTAGCTTGCAAAAGTTGCTGAAGTTGCATAGCAATTTTCCCTAAGGAAGCTTGAAGATCTAGATTCACGGCTTTTGCCTCAATGGCAACATTTGCATCAATACCCTTAATCTCTTTGTTGGGTCACAGATGTGGAAATAAAATCCAGCAACGACTTTTTGAATGACCGTCTTTATCACAGTGACTACAGTGGTATTTGTTTCCTTGGCTTTTCCTTTACCTTTCCCTGTGAAAGACCGATTCGCAGTGTGGCAGAATTTTGAGGAGCCATTGTGTTGGCAATGCGAGCAGAATTTTCAACTGAGTCTCCCCCTGTTTTAGAATCAGGGTTCATCACACGGCGACGGGTTTCTTCCCTTTGGATAATGCACACACATTGCTGAATGTTGGAAGGGTTGGACTCATCAAAATTTGACGTTTAAGGTCCTCATACTCTGGTTTTATGCTTGCAAGCAACTAAAAAATCCGATCTTGCTCTTCCCTTTTAACATACTCATCAACGGTTGGAGCAGAAGGTCGATATTGGCGAAGCTCATCCCATTTTTTCTTTAAATTTCCAAGGTGTTCGATGAAGGGTTGATTGGATTAGTGCTCGGCATGAGCAATTTCCCATTGTAACTCAAATATTCGTGATGCATTATCAACATGACCATACATATCATGTAGGGAATTCCAAAGATCTTGTGAGGTTACAGAATAGGAAAATATTTCATAAATTCCAGGTTCCATGGAATTAAATAACCAATTCATAACAAGATTGTCATTAGCAAGCCACTCAACATACTTGGGATTAGCAGGGTCAGGGGCTTTGGTTGCACCATTGATATAACCCAGTTTAGAATGGCCTCCTAAAGCAACAGATACCGCCCTAGACCAGGGAAGATAGTTTCTCTCATTTAAGAGAATGGAGGTGAGCCGATTATGCACTTCATTAGAGTGTGAAACAGTTTTAATGCTATCAGATGTAGACATGATAAAGAACAACACAGTCAGTCTCAAGGCATTTATCTAATATTAGGTGAGGCAGCGAAGAAAGCTTTGGGAACCACAGATCAACCGATCAAATCTTCCCACCGAACGCAAAACCAGAACTTCTAATCAAAAAATGCAGATTCGAACGATACCTTGGATCATTCAACTTGCTCTGATACCATGTTTCAATATCACACACAAGAAATAATGGAAGAATAACAGAAGAAGAGAGGAGAAGAAGGAGAAGGAACACCAAGAATTAACGTGGTTCAGTTCCAGTATGGAACCTAGTCCACGGAGATAACTCCCCCATTCAACTTGTCTTCCTGGGAAAGGATTCATTTTCTTTAAATAGAGTTAGAGGAGATTTGTTACAATCACTATTTTGGTAATTACAATCACCTCTCAATTCTATTCGATTCCCTACCAAATCAGGATTAGAGTTTCCTTTAATCTTGCCAACATGCAGGAATAATGATTGTCACCCTGCATCTGTTGCCGCCTACTTGGTACGAGGCGTCACTGGTTTAGAGGGTGACTACCAGAACAATCGTATAGGACCTGAATCTCTTGCTCCACCCTGGTGGGAGTACTTCCATAACATCTTTGGTGTGTTTTGTCCCCTCTAGGAAAAAGATTATAACATCTTTGGTGTCATTTATGAATTCCAACCTCCATCTTCTACTTCTTACCTTTCAATCGAAAAGTCCCCTAGATATGTCATTGTTGTTAGACATTTGGCGTTGGCGTTGTGGTAATGGTTGCATTGGTAAGTGGTACAGTGTGTGGCATTGTTGTCATTGTTAGCAACATAGCATGTGCGATAATTTGGATGGTTTTGGTTGAGTAGTGTACTTGTACACTCAGTTCGAGTCACGTCGTGGAGGTAGATGATGTGGCCGATGAAGTGGCCTTATAAGTTGACATATTGGCATGGTGATGATGCACATGGTGTGTATGAGTGGTGCATGATGTTTCTGAATTCTTGTTCAGTTTGGTTTAGCTCAAATCAAAAGTTAGCTTGGGTTGGATTTCGTGTTGGCCCTTCTGTTCTTTCAGGGGGATTGGTTGGAGTCCCCAAAAGAACTCATCTCTCTCTCTCTCTCTCTATATATATATATGTATATATATATATATATAGATATCTAAGTTAGGTTAAGCTTGATGCTTGATTATTTAACAAAAATAAAAGTATCTGGCAGAGCGAAACCTGTTAGTTTCCGGTTTGGGTATCATTTATAGAAGTAACTGCAGATAAATGCTTCACTACTACACAGCCTGGCCTCTGTCTGCAGTCTGAATTCACATTGTTCTGTGGTACCCATTAGTCAATCTGTATGAGAAATTTTTTACAAATGCTTGTCACTGAGCCTTTAAAGTTTGAATGTAACAGTTAACAAATGGACATACTATTCTCTTTCTGGTTTGGAATAGATTCAATCAGTTCTTATGCATTTGGAAAATATACAGAGTGACATGTTCAGCTCATTGCTGATTCAAGAATTTTTTATGCAGCATCTTCCCCCCCTCCACCATCCTTTTCAAGTTTTTGCAGCCAATTGATCATTGTTCTTGGTTCTCTCAGGTAAATTACAGATTCCTAGAGGGTAATGGCCTCTGAGAGTTACTTCTTCAGTCTTTTAGGAGCTTTACACCTCACAGCTATTGATTGGTACAACATCTTCCCCTACATCAATGGCTTCTTTTAATATATTGTAGAAATCATGTTATGCAATTATAAAAAAAAGTTATCTTTTGTGTTTTGCAGGAATAATGAGCATCACTGTAGATCTGTTGCTGCAAGCTTAGTACAAGGTGTCAATGCTTTAGAGCGAGATCGCCAGCAGAATCGTAAAGGGGCTGATTCTCTTGCTCCAGCTTGGTGGGAGTTTTTCCATTTTCAGTTGGTTCTTCAGCTCAGGGATGAAGTGGATTCCTCCATCTTTGGTTCCATTTTTGAATTCAAACCCAAGGCTTCTAATTGTCACTACTCAATCCAGGAGGCTCCAAGATATGTCATTGCCTTCCGAGGAACAGTCATTAATCCAAACTCCTGCATACAGGAGGATCTCAGATTGGGTTTCCTTTTCACCATTAATGAACTCCATGGAACCTCACGCTTTAAGGTTGCAATGGAAGCCATAAAGAACAAGGTTGATGTAGCTGGAGCTTTGAATATTTGGTTAGCTGGTCATTCTTTGGGCTCTGCCATGGCAATGCTTGCTGGCAAGAACATGGCCAAGACAGGATTTTTTCTCCAAGCTTTCCTCTTTAATCCACCATTCTCATTTGCTCCAATTGAGAGGATTGAAGATAAGACACTGAGACAAGGGATCCGAATCGCAAAAAGTTTTATCACGGCTGGACTCACTGTTGCCATAAAGGGTCATCAATCAGAGGATCCCTTTGTTGTCTTGTCTCCATGGATCCCTTGTTTGTTTGTGAATCCGGCGGATGATATAAGCTCAGAGTATGTTGGTTATTTTGAGCACAGGAAGAAGATGGAAGAGATTGGAGCCTCGAAAATTGAAGAACTAGCTTCACAGAATTCCACAAGGAATCTTTTGTTGGGGAAGACTAAATCAGAACCTTTGCATCTCCTCCCATCTACAAATCTTACCATCAACTTTACCCCATCACCAGATTTTGTAAGAGCTCATGGGATTCGTCAGTGGTGGAGACCAGACCTGCATATGCATTTTAAGCTATATCAATACAGATGGAAGAAAGTACTTAACGTGTTTCTTCTAAAAAAAAAAAATAAAAACTACCTATGTGTTTCTGATTCAACAAACAACTATCAACAACTCAGCCTTTTCCCAATGAAATGGGGTCGGCTACATGGATTTGTCAAAGAAAAAGATAAAAAGTAGAAGAGAGAAAAAAAGGGGAAGGGGGGGGGGATGATCAAGAAAAGAAATAAGGCAATGCAACACCTCCGAGTCATCCCACCTAAACGTAGACTGCAACATGGATCTTTGCCCTCCAAACAGCACTGTTAGATGTCATACTAGGGTCAAGACGTAGCTTCTGCATGTTCCTTACAAACTCATCAATGATTTGGTTATACTCTTGGTTATACTCTGATAAGAACAGTGTTCGATGATATGGACTTCACTGCCACATCAGACCATTTAAAGCCGTCTGAATAGCAAGTTTTAACTCCCATAATTGGAAGCTAAGTATGAAAGGAATGCCATACACTTGATTGGTCATTGACTCCCAAAGTGGTGGGTTAAAGACATTTCCAAATTAAGGGAATCAAATAGGAAAGGAAGGTGGAATGGGCCGTCATCGAAGTAGTTTTGTGAGAATCAAAGTCCAAATTGGTAAACTTGTGTAAATCCCCCAAAGTCAATAACTTGCTGAAAATAGAATAAAGTAAGTTGTGATGGTCACTAGCAACCTTTTTTTTTTTTTTTGGGTTGATGGTCATTTGCAACTTACTTTCCAATAAAGGGCAAAATGTGAAAAATATGGTCAGTCCCTATGGTCCAAGATGCTGAATTCCCTTTGAGAGAACTTTCCAATTATGATCTAGAAAAGTAGCCAATAGCAACTTTCAACTTTCTGATCTTATGTTTCTGATTTTTTTGTTCAGTTTTGATTTGGTTTAGGAGGGTGAGGGTGTGTGATGGGGTGAACCATAATCGAACCATGAACCGAGTGGGTTCTGAATTTTGATACTTGGTTTGGCTTCAGTTCTAATACGGTTTTGCTTTCGATTTTGTAGCTCGATTCTAATTTGGTTCTGTGAAACAGTTCCACTCGTCAAGGAGAAGGAAGAAGGTTAGGGTTGTTCTAGTGTTCTACAGTTCAGAACCAATATTCTTCTCCCTCTAGGTTCTTGGTTTGGTACAACATTCCCATATATATAGAATGAGCTTGCTTTCTCTCCACATGTGATCCTACTGTTCATAGGGTATTGAACCACAAGTCAATGGCGCATTAATTGCTCGAACTCCAAATACCCCTTAAACATTAAGATCCAATGTAAGGAATGTAACTCCTCTCCCTACCTTGGCAATTCTTGTTGGCAAGAACATGGCCAAGAAAGGAGTTTATCTCCAATCTTTCTTATTTAATCCACTATTCATGGCTACTCCATTTGAGTTTATCAAAAAAAGCTTTACTTGAGTTGTCTCCATGGGTCCCCAATTTGTTTGTTAATCCAGCAGATCCCTTCTGTGTAGAGTATATTGGTTATTTTATGAACAGAAACAGATGGAGATTGGAGGCAGTGAAGTTAAAGAAGAAGCTACCAAGAATTCCATCTATAATTTTGTGTTTAGGAAGAAAGAAAAAGAACCTGTGAAAGCAAAAGAAAATTTTTTATGGAGATTTGGATTACTTCTTATATTCATAGGTCATTTAGGCTCTGTATTGTAACGTTTCTATTTTAAAAAATTGATTCTCGGTTCGGCATAGTTTTTTGTATTTCTGTGTTTTTGGAGTGATTCTGCACCTTAAATGTTGTATGGTAACGCTAAAAAAAAAAGTTTCTGTAACTAAGAAGAAACAAGAACTTGTATGATTCGTACTTAACAGAAACATTTTTTGTTGTGAAAACAATAATTACATAAAATGCCACCTACACCATTCTCCATCATTCTTATTACGATTATTGATCTTCTTAAGGAAATGACCATTATCTCTTCACTATCCTTCAACAATAGGGTGCAAGTGGGAACATCAAATACTATCTAGTCATTCCTCCCCTCAATATAAATGGCTTCTTAAGGCAAATTCTGTACTTACTATATGTTCAATCTAAGTCATGGATTTGAGTTTTGAGGGGGGCTAGGATTTCAAAAAGATCTTGTTTCTCAACTTAGATAGTGGTCAACTCAAAGCCACCAACTCTTAGATAAAACCATGATAGACTAAATGATAGTTAAGGCTAAAAGAGTTTCCAAACCATGGAAACCATTTTTTGTAACCAGCAATTTCTTATCTAATTAGATAAGATGGTGTTCAGGTTTAGGTTGGATTTCATATTTTAATCTCAAATTCAGAAAGATTTCTGAATTTGCAATCTACAAGTGTTTTCAAAAACCAACACTGAACAAATACAAAACCAGAAGGATGAAATTAATTACCCTCTCCAGAAACAACAACATCCCATATCGTTTAACTCCAAAAGGATAACAAAGCAGCAAAGCTTCATCTTTTGAACACACAAATTTTATATGTGAAGGATGAAATTACACTTTTCTAAAAACAACCCAACTTGCTCTATCTAATTATGACCATTTTCTCAAATGCTTGAGAGTTGAGAGAAAAGAATAGAGAAAAAGGAAATCAGAGAAGGAAATTGGCTGCCCTGCCTTGCAATATTTCACCTCTCTATCCTTCAAACCCAAATAAATCTCTGCGGCTCAATTGAAATACCAAAAACCCATCTCGTTTCTCTCCTTAAAAAAATCCATCTCGCTTTCTAGCTCCATAAATGCATCATAATCGGTACCGTTGACGTCCGTACCTGAAAAGCCTAAAATCGAGCTCGAATTCTTTGGAGTAAGGCTTTGCTTGATTTCAATTCTTTCCTTCACCCCTTTCTGGTTCCTGAAGTTTCTTCTTCCAGTTGAGAGAGAGAGAGAGAGAGAGAGAGAGAGAATAAGAAGAAGAGGAGGAAGAAGAAGCAGAAGAAGGTACCTGAGATTTCCTTCTCCTAAATGTCAAATGATGGGATGTCACAAGAGGCTAGGGTTTTGTGTGATTGAAGAAGATGAAGATCATTCAACGGTTGTAGGGCAAGTTTATGTTTTAAATGGAAAATACCACTTATGCCCCTCGTCTCTTAAAAGCACCCATTTTTTCTCCGCCTTTTGCTCATAATCGATTCTGAGAATAAAAAGCTTGCTTTTCATGCTCCAAAAAAATGACTCCAAAGCCTTAAAAGTGCTTGGTTCATTTCAAAAAATTAAGAAACTGAACCGGTTTACCATACAGTTTTTACCCTATTTCTGTTCCAAAAAAATGAAAAAACAGTAGAATCCATTTTTTAGAACGATACAGTACAGAGCCTTAGAGACATGCCTTACTTCGGTAGATACATTTCTTTCCACTCCTACATATGGACATCTTCTAAAAACACCTTTAAATGTGGACATCCATTAGAGGCATATCTCAACATATAAAGAGGTGTCTAGATACATGTTTACAAAATAGGTGTAAAGACATAATCATACCAAGGGGTATACCTCTATTTAAGGACATAACTTTGGAATTGGAGGAAATCCTGCCATTGTCGATGCTTCCGTGCGTACTCTTAACGCGTGGGCCACATTGCCCTTTAGGGAACACTCTCCCTTAAAATCAATATGCAATTTTCTTTTTGGTAAAATGTTTCATACATGATAATTTATTAAAATACCATGTAAAGAAAAGATTTTTTATTTTTTTATTTGGCCTTAAACTGCATAATCCCCAGAAATTCAATAAAGAAAAATTTTATATTTGGCGTGCCATTCAAGTTGGGTGCAATAATGGGTTTTGGGGCATTTAGCAACAGCAATATATTGCAATAATTTCTATTGCGGATAAATATTGACATTAAGCCGTGGAAATATATAACCGTATATATATATATATATATATTTTTTTTTAGTTGCGGTTATGTAGTACCATTGTTAATCGATTAAGTTTTTTTTCCCCAATTTTTTTTTTTTTTTTTTTTTATTAAGCTTGGAAACAATAATATTTTACGGTCACTTTATACACATATATAGCAACGATCATTTACTGTATATGTGATAATATGCTTAGCCTTGATCAAGATGCTAACTTGATTGAAAGTAAAAGAAAGACTTGAACAAAGTCTATGACATCAAGGACCTAAGAGTTGCATGACAATTAAGCATGATAAAGGAAACAAGAAGTTGCAGCCATCAAAAGAAAAATACATTGAAAAGGTACTTGAATGATTCAAAAGAATGTCAATCCTGTGAGTACAACATTAGCTAGCCACTTGAAATTGATCGCTATGGTATCTCTAACTAGCAATGAAGAAACAAAGGAAATGAATAAGATCTCATATGCATCAGTTGTAGCGAGTTTGATGTATACTATGGTGAATACAAAGCCAACCATAGCACATCCAGTATTTTCTAGTTAGAAAATACTTAGGCTGCGTTTGGTAGTCATTCAGTTCTAGAAACAACATTTCATGTTAAAAACAAAAATTTTAGTTTCCATGTCAAAATGCCATTTTAAAACAGAAAAATGGCTTTTGGTAAACCTGTTTCAGGAACGATTTCCCTATTTGTTCACTTTTTTTGCATTTGGAACGAAACCAAAATGATGGAACAATGTTTCGTCGTTTCATCATTTTGCGTTTCTAGCATTTTTCCTCCCTTTCCGTTCCAAAAAAACCGAAAACACCAAGTTGATACCAAACACTTTATTCCGTTTTTTTGTTCCCATAGAACGGGAAAACATCAGAAACGTTTTTTTGGATGATTACCAAACGCAGCCTTAGCAAATCTAAGCAAAGCAGCCTTAGCAAATCTAAGCAAGCAATATTGGGAGGCTACAAAATGGATTATAAGGTCTAAGAGACACATTTGAAGTTTCCCTATGTTTTGGAAACTCATCATCCATAATGGAAGGCTATAAAAATGCATATGTGGCAGGAGATCTTGATTGAAAAAATCTACTTCAAATTATTTGTTTACTTTTGCAGGGGGACTCATCTCTTTGCAATCAAAGTTGCAAAAATATGTTACACACAGAGGCAATATACATTGTTGCCACATAATACTTGTGAAGAGATTCTATGGTTGAAGCATTTTTCTTATGGAGTTGGGTTTGAAGCAAAAGGAGTACGTGGTTAGGTGTGACAGTCAAATTGTCATTGATCTAAGAAAGAATGCTACATTCCACTCTCAGACTAATAACATTGATGAACAATATCCTTAGATTCAAAATGTCTTACAAATGATTTGATGAACATGATTCCTATTGATCAAAATCTGTAAAAAAATGATGAAAACAGTACCAAAAGAGAATCATGAACTATGCAAAGCTTTGGAATAAAGGGATGACATGTGAGCATCCAGTATGGGGGAGTCCTCCTCATGGTATGGAGGGGGAGTTTGTTGGGAGTTGTCATGTGGGGTCCAGCCCCATGTGAAGGTCAACCAACTTTTCCTTAGTGTGGTTATAGAAAACGAAAAGTCACTTTTGAAAGAGTGGAGTTTTCTAATTAAAAGAGAAAAGATAGATGTTTTGGGGAGAGAAATAGAGGACAAGCTTTTTCAGAGGACAAAACAAAAATTTTGAACTCTTTTGAAGAAGAATATGAGCAGAGTTTTTGCAGGAGGTTTTTTCATAGAATTTGGACCATTCTTGAGGCCATGTTACGCTCTCTCATGCTCTTGATCTAGCCAGTAAACCGGAAGTGGTGTTTATGCTTTCAGATGTTTTTCCAAGGCTTTTAGAGTTGGATAGTATCATCTTCTTGTTGTTGTTTATGATGTAATTAACCTTGTGTAATTTTTTCAATGTAAATCTCAAATTTTTGTTATTTAA
>NC_056570.1:1889728-1890204 GCF_013358625.1 Macadamia integrifolia | reverse complement strand
AAAAAAAAAGGAGGAGAGAAACATTGTAATCCTCATTAATGTTTTTTAGTGAATTCCTCTCGGATTTGCCTCATGGTTTTTCCTACAACATTGAAGGGTATTCTAAGTTTGGTGTTGTGTGTTGATTTGCACTTGTTTTACTTTCTTTTGCTTTCACTATGTTCATATACATTTTTGTGAGTTAATTGTATCAAATCACTCATACATAGACAAGAAAGCCTTGCTTCCCAACAAAAAAAGTTGGTGGGAGAGCTTTAGGTTCCAGGCTCAACTCCTAATCCCTCGTTTAAATTTTTGTCCGAAAAAGTTATGCCTAATAGTGATAATTATCAGTGAGAGAAACAACCAAGATTGCAGCCAAATCCTTAGCCTTCATCTGTTTATCACAATAGGGTTTTGCTTTCCTTTGTTGTTTGACAGTACAAGGCATCGGTATAGTTGTGATTCTGATTCTTCTTTTTTTTTTTTTTTTAAGG
>NC_056570.1:1850958-1889708 GCF_013358625.1 Macadamia integrifolia | reverse complement strand
AAAATAAAGTAAATGGAAAGAGCAAAGTACAGCACAGAAGCCAAAGAGGCAAGGCCAAGGGGAACCCTATTCAGAAGCCTTAAAACAAATAACCTACAGTTGATACATCAAAAGACATGGTGAGGAAAAAACAACTAAATAAAAGATGAGAAATCGAAATCCAGGGGAGGGTAAGAAACATAAAATAAAAGATTATACAACAAGAACCTGGGGAGGGGGGAGAGGTAGGGAAGGTCCCAACATGTGGCAAGATGGATATTTCTTAAAGTGTTCGGACTTACAGATCAAATGAGGAGAAGTCTATATCAAATCTCAAAATTAATGGCTTCCCAAATATGTTCTAGTGTGCAACGGAGAGGTCCATCTTCCATTATTCCTTTCCCACCAAATATGATGAATGGCAGCACTAAAGACAAGTTTTCCAATATAGCCACAAATTGACTCCTTTATGTTCTAATATCTTTCCTTGTATTTTCCGAGTTTCACTATGTATAAATAAGACAACCGTGAGGCTGATATTTTTCAATGCTCTCCGATACCAATCTTGGATGTTGCTTCTGTTCCCATTCTCTTGATGCTCCTTTTCATCTCCCAATTATATCTCTATTGGGTTCATTAGTATGATTCTTTAATGCTTCATGATCTTCATTACTTTCTTCCTCTCTCATCTATTCCACTTCTAGGATTGGAGATCGAGCGATTGAAGGGGAGACTTTGACCCATCTTTCTGATACAGTATGCTCTGATCATCTCCTGACCTGTGTTGTCAATACACCAAAGTGATCAGAGAGAGAGAGAGAGAGAGAGAGAACCAAAGTGCTCACATGTTCAGTTCACTGCTGATTCAAGAATCTGTTTTACAGCATCTTACCCTAACCCCTCTCCCCATTTTGAGTTTTTGCAGTCTATATTGATCATTGTTCCTGGTGATTCTCTCTTGTAAATTGGAGAATCAGGAAGAGGAGGAGAGAAGAATACAGAGGGTAATGGCCTCTGACAAGTACATCTTCCACCTTACAGGACCTTCACACCTAATAACTGTTGATTGGTATAACATTTCCTCTAACATCAATGGCTTCTTTTAGACTACTTACTAGCAATAACACATAAATACAGTATTCATTCTCTTTTGTGTTTTATAGGAATAATTCACATCACCATAGATCTGTTGCTGCTAGCTTGGTACATGGTGTCTATGTCTTAGAAGACGACTACCAGAGGAATCGTAAAGGACCTGAATCTCTTGCTCCACCCTGGTGGGGGTTCTTCCATTTTCAGTTACTTCATTGCCTCATGGATAATAATTCCATCTTTGGTGCTGTTTACGAATTCAAACCCCCGAATTCGAATTTTCACCGATCAATCCAGAAGGCCCCAAGATATGTCATTGCCTTCCAAGGCACTGTCTTCAGGCCAGGCTCCTTCACCTGCGACCTTAGATCAGTTATCCTTACAGTCAAGAACGAGGTTAGTGTAACCTCGCGCTTCGAGATTGCAATTCAAACAGTCCAGAACATGGTTGCTGCAGTTGGAGCTTCAAATACATGGTTAACTGGTCATTCTTTGGGCTCTACATTGGCTATGCTTACTGGAAAGAACATGGCCAGGACAGGTATTTATCTCCAAGCTTTTCTCTTTAATCCACCATTCTTGTCTACTCCATTTGAGTGGATTAAGGATGAGAAACTGAAAGAATGTATCAGAGTCACAAGAAGTTTTATCACAGCTGGACTCGCCATTGTCCTAAAGGATCCACGCCAGAGGTCAGGATTAGAAGATGATTTTGTTGCCTTGTCTTCATGGGTTCCATGTTTGTTTGTTAATCCAGCGGATCCCATCAGCTCAGAGTATATTGGTTATTTTGGGAATAGGAAACAGATGGAGGAGATTGGAGCAAGGAAAATTGGAGAACTAGCTACTCAGAATTCCATCCCTAATCTTCTGTTTGGGAAGAAAGAATCAGAACCTTTGCATGTCCTTCCATCCGCAAATCTTACCATTAACTTGAGCTCATCATCAAATTCTAAACTAGCTCATGAGATTTTCCAATGGTGGAGCAAAAAGGTGCGTTTGCACAGTAAGCTATACCAATACAAATGAAAGTGATCAAAAGTTCCTATGTGTTTATGGTTGTACTCCAATAAGAAGCTAAGTATTCCCTCCCTATGTGGGATAGATATAAATTGTCTTTTCAATCCGGGTATGCCTGGACTTTAAAATCCTGTACATCTTTATATTATTAATATACTCTTTGCTGATGACTAGGCTCCCTTAGGACTACGTGGAATACTTCATCATCCCTATACTCCAACGTAAGCTCATTAAACGGGCAGTCACAGTGCAAGGGGGAAATTGGTCAAGCTTGGTTGGGCCTCACGGAGCCCGACCAGTTGACACCCCTAAGATTCAACCCCACTGATATGCTGCTATTTTTCCAATCTAATAAGCTAATACAGATAGGTCTCCTTTCATGAAATTAAAAGTTAAGAGCTGTTCTGTAAAAGCACAACTAGGGAAGCAATAGTTCTCTTATGGGCGTCTCTTCTCCAAATCCAGATCAGAAAAATATCCTGTCAAGAATTGGGTTCCTATCTTAGTGGGTATCTCATCTCACAACTTTAAAAGAAAAGTTTCCACCATAACTTACAACTTTATATGATCTTATTGGGTATCTCTCCCAATCCAGATCAGATAAATATTCTACCAAGGATTGGGTTCCTGTCTTATTGGGTATCTCCTTTCATAACTTAAAAAAGAAGAGGTTCCACCAGAACTTTCAACTTTATTTAATGGGTATCTCATCATATCACAATTCAGATTATATAAATATTCTGTCTGTTTCGTTCTATGATTAGCAATTAGCAACTACAGCACTCCCAAGTCCGCGACTTTATGAAGAAGAGGTTCCACCATAACTTTATGAAGTGTGGCTGTTTGCATCAATGTTTAGGTTAGCTTCTTTAGAATTATGGTGGATAGTGTACTGATTCAATGACGAGCCATGTTTTATAAGATTAGCCATTCGGTGAACTTTCGAAATGGCAACCTTCCCTCTCTTTTTTTCCGCTAAAAGGTCATTTGTATTAATAGAAACAAAAGAGAGAGAAAAAAAAGTACAAAGGCAAGACGGGACAAATCCAGATATATACAAAGAGAAAAGCCTAATCAGCACTCCCCATCTTTGGCATTGCCATCAACAGGGAGGAGCCAATAAGCTAAAAGAAACAGACATCAAGAAAACCGAAATCTTGGCCTACATTGAGCATCAATAACCAATTTGTCTTGCATAGATGCAGGCAGCATTATCATAGAAGAATAAATTCCAGCCTTTGCCGCCGCCTTGGCTAGAAAATCAACAATAGGGTTGGCATCCCTGTAATAGTGAGTGATCTTCCATTCAATAGAAACTAAGAAAAGTTGAAGGAAAACCCAATGTGTGATGGTAACACTCCAACCCTGAAAATATTCCTAAAATCCAAATGCATTATAGGACCTGGCTCTCTGTTTCAGGATCTGGTATTTTCTTAGTTTTGTCCGGAAGATCCCAGTAGTACGATATTTTTCAATGCCACCAACACCAACATTGGGTGGTGTTTCTGTTCCCTTTCTCTTGATGTACCTTTTCCTCTTCCAATTATCTTTCTTGCCTCATTTGAATGAATTACTTTCTCCCTCCCCCTTCCTTCGTACTTTTTGAATTTCACTGCCAATAAATAAGAGCAACCGTGAGCCTGCAGATTGCGGTAGTGTGGTAATTTTCAATGCTCTCCAACACCAACCTTGGTTGGTTTTTCTGTTCCCTTTCTCTTGATGCTCCTTTTCCTCTCCCAATTATCTCTCTTGAGTCCATTAGCATGATGCCTTAATGCTTAATGATCTGCATTATTTTCTCCTTCTCTCATCTCATTTTCTTCTAGGATTGGAGATCAGGTGATTGAAGGGGAGAACTTTGACTCATCTTTCTGATACAGTATGCTCTGATATTCTCCTCTCCATTTCTTACAGGAATAAATTGTTGGTGGGCATCTTTTTCTAGAAGATAGGAACATTTTATTTTACTTCATCTCCTCTTCTTGGAAAAAAAAAAATTTTTCTTAAAGTTTCATATGCTAATTGTTATAATGAGTTAATTTAGACCAGGAGTGTTCCCCAATTGAGGATCTAGGTCCCAAAAGTGAGTCCCCCTGTTCCATGTGGGTGGTTATAGCTATTTGGATTAACAAAAAAAAAAGTTAAGAATATTTGGACATAATAAGATTAGTTTTGAGTCTCCTCAACTTGTACAGTTTTGAGCCTATGGATTATATAATTCAACCACTGCTTGTGGAGAGCTTGAATTGGTTGGGGTTGGCAAGTGCTAAGAATTACAGCACAAAATGCTATTAGGTTTAATAATATCATTGGACATGTTGGCTGAACATTGTCTATAGTTATATCTGTATAGTAACAAAGGAGGCTTTCATTTGTGATAAAATACAAGGATACAAATCTCATAGTTCAAAACCTTCATTATTAGACCTGTGTAGCTAGTACAGTAGAGAGAGAGAGAGAGAGAGAGAGAGGTGGTAATTTCTAATCTTCATTGTTTCTAGTTCTGTATCAAGCTCATTGAACACATCAAATATCAGATTCAACAATATGCCTTCAATGCATATCTTTCAACTCATAAAAGGTACATCCAATCTTCTCTGGGTTTTGGATTCCGTATTCAATATGATCATTCTTATTCATTTGGAGACTCAGATCAGGTTCTCATTCATTTGGAAAACATGCAGAGTGATCCTAAGTTCAGTTTCTTGCTGATTCAATAATCTGTTACGCAGCATCTCCCCCTCCCTCTGCCCCCTTTTGAGTTATTTCAGTCTATTGATCATTGTTTCTGGTGGTTCTCTCTGGTAAATTGTGGATTCATTGGAGACATCAGGAAGAAGGAAAGCAGAAGACAGAGGGCAGGTAAAGGTCTCCGACAAGGACATCTTCAGCTGTTCAGGACCTTCACACCTCACAACTGTTGATTGGTACAACATTTCACATACATCAATGGCTTCTTTTAGATAGCCTAGCTACTAGCAGTAACAGATAAAGCCATGTTATAATTCTCTCTTTTGTGTTTTGCAGGAATAATGCAGATCACCATAGATGTGTTGCATCAAGCTTGGTAAATGGTGTCTATGTTTTAGAGCGAGACTACAAGAAGAATCGTAATGGACCTCAATCTCTTGCTCCACCCTGGTGGGAGTTCTTCCATTTTCAGTTGCATCGTCGGATCATGGATGATAGCTCCATCTTTGGAGCCGTTTATGAATTCAATCCCCCAGCTTCTACTTCTCACCTCTCAATCCATCAGGCCCCAAGATATGTCATCGCCTTCCGAGGCCCAATCCTCAAGACAGGCTCCTTCACATCTGACCTAAAATCAAATATACATATGGTCAATGATGGGAATGCAGCCCCACGCTTTGAGATTGCAGTACAAACCATCCAGGAAATATTCTCTGAACATGGAGCTTCAAATATGTGGTTAGCTGGTCATTCTTTAGGCTCTGCCTTGGCAATGCTGGTTGGCAAGAATATGGCCAAGGCAGGCGTTTATCTCCCAGCTTTCCTCTTTAATCCATCAAACTTTTCTACTCCAATTGAGTGGATCAAAGATGAGAAACTGAAAATTTTGATCCGAGTCACAGTAAGTCTTATCACCGCCGGACTCACTATTGCCCGAAAGGATCCACACCGGTGGTCAGCATCAGAGGATGCATTCGTTGCGTTGTTTTCATGGATCCCAAGTTTGTTTGTCAATCCATCAGATCCCAACAGCTCAGAGTATATTGGTTATTTTGAGCACAGGAAAGAGATGGAAAAGATTGGAGCCAAGAGAATTGGAGAAATAGCTACCCAGAATTCCATCCCCAGTCTTCTGTTTGGGAAGACAGAATCAGAACCTTTGCACATCCTCCCTTCTGCAAAACTTATCATTAACAAGAGCTCATCATCAAATTCTATACTGGTAGCTCATCAGATCTGCCAGTGGTGGAGCAAAGACATGGTTTTGGACACAAAGATATACCAATACAGATCAGGGAATTGAAAGTCCCTATGTATTTCTGGTTAATGTACTTTGATAAGAACCTAATAATTATTAGCTGTAACCTGTATCAAGGTACCCCCCCCCCAAAAAAAATAAAAAATAAATAAATAAAAATAAACAAATAAAGTTTATATAACAGAAGTAGGGAACTAGGGATGATGAGCATTAAGTATCCAAAGAAGTCCCAACTCCTAAAGGGAACCCAGTCAACAAACCCAGCTGAAATGATCAAATCCTATTCAAAGCTTCTTGTTCTTGTTCATGACACTGTTCATAGTCATAGTCTCACACTTGAGTTAGGACAATGGTAAGCCGAGACATTCATTAGGCAGACTTAAAATGGTACCTTCCCACCTTGAGGTTTTCCTCCTCGTACCTAATTTCATTTAGTTTTGAACACAGGAAATAAATATCATCAGTTCTTTCATGTCCGTTACTTAGCCGACCCCAAGTGAACCCAAGTCAATTTAAGTCAATTAATTTCCTTTAGTTAATACAAAACAGAGAAGAGGTAAGGTCAAGGAAGTATCTCAGAAGAAAGAAGAGATATACTGTTCTCAACAAAGTTTGCTAAAAAGGCAAAATAATAACAAAAATCTTGAGAACAAACAAGAGAAAAGAGAATGGAACCTTTTCCTCTTTTAATGTGTATTCACTAGTCACTGATGCGAAATGCTGCTGATTTGTCATTTGAGCTACTTGGGTGCAATGAGCTATAAAGTATATGTTCCTGATGGTGGGTTATTCCCTTCCATTGTTTGAGGCACTGAGATTCCATGAGAACATGCACAAAACAGAGGAGATGTCTGTAAAGAGCAACCCAGTGCACGAGGCTCCGGCTACTGCAGGGTCTAGGAGGGGCAAGTGTACGCAGCCTTACCCCCTGCTTCGCAGAAGAGGCTGTTTCCAAGTTTTGAACCTATGACCAACATATTGCAAAATTGCAACTTAACCGTTGTACCACAGGATCCCCACTAAAACAGAGGAGATGTCTGTGTCTGAGAGAAAGAGACAGGGAGGAACTCAGGGACCTGCTAGATGTTTGTTGATTTGCACAAGTGATTGTAAACCTTGAATTCTGTTAAGGATTTGAGTGCTAAACTTTGTTGATTTGCTCAAGAGATTGTAAACCTTCATTTCTGTTAAGGATTTTGAGTGCTAAAATTTGTAGCAGTTATTCCAAAACAATTACATGTTCATGAAAATACTGAATAGGGAAAACAATTACCTCCCATCTATAAACCAATACAGATAAATCTCCTTCCATGAACTTAAAAGTTAGGAGTTGTTTTGCAAAACGACAACTAGGGAAGGAATAGTTCTCCTATGGGTATCATCTCCCAATCCAAAGCAGAGGAATATTCTCAGGGATTGGGTTCCCGTCTTGGTGGGTATCTCATCTCAAAACTTGAAAAGAAGAGCTTCCACCATAACTTTCAACTTTATCTAATGGGTATCTCATCTGATCACAATCCATATCAGAGAAATGTTCTGTCAGGGATTGGGTTCTTGTCTTAGTGGGTATCTCATCTCACAACTTAAAAAGATGTTCCACCTGAATGTAGTTGGCAACCTCAAAGCTTGATCTACCCCCAGCGCATGTTAGCTCTCTGGGTACCTTCCCAAGGAAATGAACATTGTAACCAGGACAAGGGTTCATTAAGAAGAAAATTGGGTCCAGGCATTTTAACCCACTTGCTGTTGTGCCATAAAACATGCTCACATGTGCATTCATTGCCACAGGAACAATTTCATCAGCTAACTCAGCAAATAAAGAGCTAAATCTCAAGAGATATGGTTCTCTACATGTGGTTCCTTCAGGGCAAACTACTAGATCACCTTCACTTAGTAGTTTTTGCATTGTTTCTCCATCTTGTTCCCTGTCTCTTGTCAACCTTACTGTCTTCATAGGGGCTATGAACTCAGAGACTTTACTTAAGCTGTATGTGACTGCAATAAGAGGTTTCATTAATACTGTACCAAGGAACACTGGGTCCAAGAGAGTTCTGTGGGTGCAAACATAGAGGACCGCTTTCCTCTTATCTGAATTTGAAGGGATACACCCTTTGACCCTTATTCTGATACCACTCCTTTCCTTCATCTGGCATGCAAGAACCTACATTCCTATGACTATCTCCTGTAGGAAAAAGACCTGTTTCACTGTTTCAGGATCAATACTGTGATGGTAACACTCCAACCCTGAAAATTAATACCCAAAAATCCAGATGTATTAATGGATGCCAGAGACAGCATTTGGGAATTATTCCATCTCAAGCGTGGATACAATGAAAATTCCTGAACTATAGCTGAGGGAAGTCCACAGCTCCAAGCCCCAACCAAGACGAGGGACCCAATCCTCTCTGCATCACAACACGTTGGTGAGAACAATATCCTCTCTGAACTATGTTTTTTTTTTTTGTCTCAGAATATATAGATGACAAGTATTTTTACAGCTGTTTATGGGATCCAATTAAGAAGAATGTGATTATTTTCATCTCTGTCGTTTCTCTTTATCATTTCCTATTTTCTTATTTTCTTCATCTTTCCCTATTTTGTTTTGCACGGATTCTTGTAGCCAACCCCATCAAGTTGGGATAAGGCTGACTTTGTTGTTGTTTGTTGTTGTTGTGATTAGAAGCTGGGATGCGATCTTATATGAAACCCAAACACTTTCTTTTTTTTGATAAGGAGGAACTACCAAAGAGATTGTTGTAGATGAGTTGTCAGTAGCACAACCCCCTTTACCCATACATGATAATAATGAAATCAAGCTCAAGATGAAAAAGATGATGATGATATTAGGTATCATCAATCTAAGCAAGAATGCTACAAACATGATGAAAACAATGCCAAAAGAAAAAGTATGAACTATGCCAAGCTTTGGCAGAAATGGATGCCTTGTGAGCATCGAGTATGTGGGGTCCTATCCTACTAATGAGTATGGAAGGGGAGCTTATTAGGAGTTGTTCCATGTGGGGTCCAGCCCCATGTGAAAGCCAACCCACTTTTCCTTAGTGGGGTCATAGAAACGAAGAGTCACTTTTGGAAGAGTGAAGTGAATTTTCTAAAAGAGAGAAAGAGGTCCTTCTCAAGAATTCCTTCCTAGAAATAGTTTCACAATTTGGTGCGCTCTAACCTTATCTCTCCCTACTTAGGAGTTTTTTCGTAAGAGAAATTTATCAATCACTAATTGTTGTTTATTTAGGAACTCTATTGAAAATGTGGACCACCTCTTCTTTTCTTGTCCTTATCGGTTTAGAAAGGGGTCCTTGGTAAGTTTTGGCCTCATCAAAGAATAATCCATCCCTTCAAAAGAGAATAGGTGAATCTTAAAAAATAAATAAAATAAAATTCAGTAGTAAGTCAGTTAGTGATTATATTGGAAATCTTGCCTTTAGTGCTGTTATTCATAATGTTTAGAAGATGGACCTCCTTGTCGCTCACTATAAAACAGATCTAGGCAGTCATTACATTTGAGATCAGAAATAAGATTCTCCCAATTCGTTTTGCAAGCCCAGACACTTTAAGAAATAGGCATCTAGCTAAATGTTGGGACCTTCCTCTTATCTCTCCCTTCATCCCAGCTTCTTGATGTATCATCATTTATGGATGTTTCTTCTCCCCTACTTTTGAAGTATCGTCATTTGATTATCTGTTTTGATCTTCTGTTGGGGTGCCCCCCCCCCCTCTTCTTAGGCTTGCCATTATTGGATTTGATGTTGGACATTGCTCTTTTGCTTTGATATATTTTCCATTCACCCAAAAAGAAGAGAGAGAGAGAGTTTTTTGGGTATAGAGGAATACACAAGCTTTTTGAGAAGACAAAACAAAGGTTTTGAATCTTTGAATTTCTATAGGAGATTTATTCTCACATTGGGGTCATTCTTGAGGCCTGTTTTCTGCTATTTCTCACACTCTTGATCTAGCTAGTAAATCAAAAATGGTATTTGTGCTTTCGGTTGTTTCTCCAAGCTATTGGGAGATGTTTCTTAGGGGAATTTTAGAGGTGGAATAGTGTCAACTTGTTGATGCATGCTAGTAATTAACCTTATACTTCTTCAAGTGTTATTGTTCTTCTCTCATTCTTGTTTTTAAATCTCAAGTTTTGGGTGATCAAAAACTTGAGATTAGAACATTGTAATCATTAAATTTTAGTGTGGTCCCCTCAGATTTTGCCACATGGTTTTCCTTTCACATTGAAGGGTTTTCCATGTTAAATTTGGTGTTTTGTTTTAATTTGTGCTTGTGTCTGTATCTATAACTCATACACAGACAGGAAGGCCTTGCTTCCCAACAAAAAGTGGGTGGGATAGCTTTAGGTTCCAGTCCCAATTCTAAATCCCTCCTTTTTTTTTATTTTTTTTCTGAAAAAGTTATGCTTAATAGTAATGAGTCTCAATCAGCCAGAAAAACAAACAAGATTGCAGCCTATTACAGCACTAAAAGGGATAGAGATAGAGATAGAGATAGAGACAGAGAGAGAAGGAGATTGCAGAATTTTAATGTCAACCTATGTCCACAGAAGGGATTTTTCACTGTCATTCACACTCCCACTGATTCTCTTTTAAAGGAGAAAGGGTGGAGAGAATCAAGAGTCAATACACTTGTAAGGAAAGCTAAAAAGAGCAACCCAATGCACAAGGCTCCTGCTACTGCAGGGTCTGGTAGGGGCAAATGTACACAGCCTTACCCCCTGCTTCACAGGAGAGGCTATTTCCAAGTTTTAAACCTGTGACCAACATGTTGCAATAGTGCAACTTAATTTGATTCTTACATTTCTACAAGAGATCTCCTAGCGCAGTCCATGAACATCAAGTTGATCTCTCTTATACTGCCAAATCCTTAGCCTTCATCTGTTTAGCACAATAGGGTTTTGCTTTCCTTTGTTGTTAAACTGTATTAGGTATTGATACCACTGTAATTCTGATTCCCTTGTGATCTTATTTCTTTTTTCTGCATTTTCTTAGTTTCACTGCCTATATATAAGAGCAACCGTGAACCTGCAGATCATGTTAGTATGATATTTTTCAATGCTCTCCAACATCAACCTTGGATGGTGTTTCTGTTCCCTTTCTCTAGATGCTCCTTTTCCACTCCCAATTATCTCTCTTGGGTTCATTAGTATGATGCCTTAATGCTTCATGATATGCATTACTTTCTCCCTCTCTCATCTCTTTCAACTTCTAGGATTGGAGATCAAATGATTGAAGGCGAGAACTTTGACCCATCTTTCTGATACAGTATGCTCTGATCATCTACTCTCCACTTCTTACAGGTTTAAATTGTTGCTGCGCTTCTTGTGTAAGAAGAAAGGAACATATCAATTAGCTCCATCTCCATTTCCTACAGTTTTTTTATTTTTTCCCTTCTGGGGAGGTTTTTTCTTTGAAAAGTTTTGTGCGCTAAATGTTGAGTGATTTAATTTAGACCACAAGTTTGCATTAGTGGGTTTTGGTATGGTCGTCATTCCCCAATTGAGGATCTGAGTCCCAAAACTGAGTCCTCCTTTTCCATGTGGGTGGTTATAGCTATTTGGAGATGATAATTTTTGTTTAAGCCTGCTCAATTTATACAATTTCGAGCCTATTGATCATATAATCCAACCACTGCTTGTAGAGAGCTTGAATTGGTTGTGCTTGGCAAGTTCTAAGAATTACAGCACAAAAAGCTTTTAGGATCAGTATAATCATCAGGCATGTTGGCTGTGCATTGTCTGTGTGTGTGTATATATATATATATATACATATACATATACATATCTATAGTAACAGATGAGGCTTTCAATTGTGATATAGTACGAGGATATAAATCTATGGCTCAGGATCATAATTTTTTAAGGATCTTTGAGTTTTGATCAAATATTAAACGCATCAGACTTACAAGCCCACTGGCCTATAAACCAAAGTGAGTGAGAGAGAGAGAGAGAGAGAGAGGAGGGGGATTGATTATTTCTGATCTTCATTGTTTATAGTTCTGTATCAAGCTCACTGAACACATCAAACATCAGATTCAACAATATGCCTTCAATGCATATCTTTCGACCCATAAAAGGTAGACATTCAATCTTCTATGGGTTTTGGATTCCAAATTAAATAAGATTCATCTTATTCATTTGGAGACTCACATTAGGTTACATTTAGAGTGATCACACATGTTCAGTTCATTGCTGATTCAAAAATCTTTTATGCAGCATATTACCCTACCCCCTCCCCCCATTTTGAGTTTTTGTAGTCTATTGATCAATTTTCCTGGTGATTCTCTCTGGTAAATTGTAGATCCATTGGAGACATCAGGAAGAGGAGGAGAGCAAAATACAGAGGCTAATGGTCTCCGACAAGAACAACTTCAACCTTTCAGGACCTTCACACCTCACAACTGTTGATTGGTACAACATTTCCCATACATCAATGGCTTCCTTTAGGCTTCCTACTAGCAGTAAGAGATATACCATGTTATTTATCTTATGGGTTTTGCAGGAATAATGCAGATGACCATAGATCTGTTGCTGCCAGTATGGTGAATGGTGTCTATATTTTAGAGCGTGAACACAAGAAGAATCGTAATGGACCTCAAACTCTTGCTCCACCCTGGTGGGAGTTCTTCCATTTTCAGTTGCATCATTCAATCATGGATGATAAATCCATCTGTGGTGCTGTTTATGAATTCAAACCCCCGGCTTCTACTTCTCATCTCTCAATCCACAAGGCCCCAAGATATGTCATTGCCTTCCGAGGCACAATCCTTGGGAAAGGCTCCTGGATATGCGACATCAAATCAGATATCCTTCTCTTCAAAAATGAGATTACTGCGTACTCACGCTATGAGGTTGGAGTGAAAGCTGTCAAGGAAATGGTAGCCGAAGTTGGAGCTTCAAATATCTGGTTAGCTGGTCATTCTTTGGGCTCTGCCATGGCAATGTTCGCAGGCAAGTACATGGCGAAGGCAGGTGTTTATCTCCAATCTTTCCTCTTTAATCCACCACTTGTGTCTATGCCAATTGAGTGGATCAAGGATGAGAAACTGAAAAAATATATCCGAACAACAACAAGTATGATCACGGCTGCATTCAATATTCTCCCAAAGAATTCACGCCGGAAGTCTGCATTAGATGTTGATTTTGTTGCCTTGTCTTCATGGGTCCCCTGTTTGTTTCTCAATCGAGCAGATCTCATCTGCTCGGAGTTTATTGGTTATTTTGAAAACAGGAAACGGATGGAGGAGTTTGGAGGTAGGGAACTTTTAGAACTAACTGCACTGAATTCCATCCCTAATCTTCTGCTTGTGAAGACAGAGTCAGAACCTATGCACGTCCTCCCTTCTGCAGATCTAATCATTTACTCAAGCCCATCATTAAAATCTACACTGCATGCTCATGAACTTTGCCACTGGTGGAGCAAAGAAGTGAGCAAGAAGACTACTACTCTATACCAATATAGAGGAAAGTGAGTCCCTAGCTATGTGTTTCTGGTTAATGTACTCTGATAATAACTTAATAATTGTCCTATAGGGAGATGGATCAATAAACCCAGATGAAGGGATCAATCCTATTCAAAGCTCCTTGTTCTTGTTCATGAAGAGATTCCTGTCCTTAAAAGCAGTATTTTTTATGAATAAAAGATGATGACTGATGATTATTCTAGAAAGGCTATAGAAGGTAGGCTAGCAGGCAGCACCAATGAGGGTGCAGGTGCCGGATAGGGCACTATTAATGGGGTGTGGGATAGGTCATCATAGAGAGAGAAAGTGTGTGAGTGCTAGTTTGCAGTATGCAAGCAATTTGCCCAACCTTTTCCATAACAGAATGGGTCCTTCTAATTGTCACTATGGAGATTGAAGTAATTCATTTTACTATATTTTTATCTGCCCTCTTGAATTGTTTTGGTGAATTGAGGTGGAATGGATAGAATTTGTAAATCCACCATGGAATCTTGGAGGGAAATAAGGCTGCATTTTCCTCTTCCTCTCCCCTTCTCATTGAGCCTGAGCCCCATTCTGGAATCATTACATCTCTCTCCATAGCCATTGCCCCCTTTTCCTATGTCTCAGCCGATACCGATAGGATATGGCCAATCCGATACCGATACCTAAAACCATGGGTTCCACCATAAATTTCAACTTTACGATCTTACAGTTATCTCATCTCACAACTTAAAAAGATTAGGTTCCACCATATCTTTCAAATTTAAATGGTTATCTCATCAAAACACAATCCAGAACATAGAAGTATTCTGTCCGTTTTATTCATTAGCAACTACACCACTACACCACTACACCCTGGGTGTAGCTCTGCTAGTCAAAAGGCGTTGTGTGTTAACAGACGTCTCTAGATTGAGTCTCCCTGTGACTGATCTATCACAAGGGTTAGTTGTGGTTACATGTAACCCGGGTTTACCCTTAAGCCTGAATCGCAAAACCGGACAGATTTGACAGGTTCCTCGTTAGCTTAAAAAACCTACATCACCCCCACATCCATACTCCTATGTTAGACCTAACTCAAAAAATCAAATCCTACAAGAATATTTGGTTGCAGAATAAGTGTGGCTGTTTTCATCAATTGTTAGCTCAGCTTCTTAAGACTTATGGCACATAGTGTGTTGCTTCATTGACAAGCCATGTTTATAAGATTAGCAATTCGGTGAGCTTTCAAAATGGCGACCTTCCCTCTTTTTCTTTGCAGAAAAAAAGGGTACAAAGGTGAGACTGGATAAATCCAGATATACAAAGGCAAAAGCCTAATCAGTGCTCCCCACCTTCGGCATTGCCATCAGCAGGGAGATCTACATTGAGCATCAATAACCAATTCATTTTGCATAAATGAAGGCAGCACTATCATAGAAGAATAAATTCTAACCTTCGCCGCGGCCTTGGCTAGAAATCAGCAATAGGGTTGGCCTCCCTGAGTGGTCTTCCATTCAATTGATGCTAAGAACGGTTGAAGGAAAACCCAATGCTGCTTCACAAACCATGGGATGGCTCTAGTATTGACAGCAACGGCAAATGCAACCGAGTCAGGTTCAATCCAGAGTTTCTGAATCCCCGGTTCTCTAGCTAAGCAAGTAAGCATCCCCCGGTAATGGCGACCTTCCCTCCTGAGGGACAAAATTAATAACCCACAAACTACTTTCAATCTTCCTTCATCTGGCACGCAAGAACCTCCACACAATTTTACATGTACGTTCCTGGTACTATCTCCTGTAGGAAATGGACCTGGCTCACTGTTTCAGGATCTGGTATTGATCAAACGAGAGAGCGAAAGAGGGAGAGAGAGAGAGAGATGGAGGGGTTGAGGGAAATGAGTATTTGGGATGTGGAGCATAAATGATGTTTCATATGATCACTTGAAAGTAGGGTGTCAATTCGTGGCCCGACCTGATGGAACCGACCGTTTATAGCCCGGCCCGACCCGGCCCGTTTATTAAACATGTCGGGCTTGAGCCCGGCCCGTTTATAAACGGTCGGTCTCAGTCCTGATACTTAGACCGTCGGGCACCCGACCGAGACCGACCAATTAATATCCGACTGAGACCGGTCTATTTTGCACCGGCCCGGCCCAGTTGTAAGATACCTATTTTACCCCCATATGAAAGAGTTAAAAAGAAAAAATAAACAAAGAAACCAAAAACCCTAGTCCCTCGGTCTTCAACATTTCTCTTCGTTTAACACTGCCGCGACCGCCGCTGTGGTCTTCGTTGTCGTCGATTCGCCACACGCCAAGCCCAAGTTGGTCTTCAACCTTCCTCCTCGAGTCTTCGTTTGACACTGCGGCGACTGCGTCGCGAGTCGCGACCACCGTTGTGGTTCTTCATTCTCCGGTGTCGTTGATTCTCCAGTCGCCGAGCCCAAGTCGGTCTTCAACCTTCCTCTTCGAGTCTTCGTTTGACACTGCGGCGACTGCGCCGCGACCACTGCTGTGGTTCTTCATTCTCCGGTGTCGTTGATTCGCCAGTCGCCGAGCCCAAGTCAGTCTTCAACCTTCCTCTTCGAGTCTTCGTTTGACACTACGGCGACTGCGCTGCGACCGCCGCTGTGGTTCTCCATTCTCCGTTGTCGCCGATTCGCCAGTCACCAAGCCCATTGAGCTTAGTTCTTCATTTCTTTGTTGTCGCAATATATGGTGTTGGCCGTCTATTACTTCCATTTCCTTCATTCAAACGCATCTGGATTGGAGCTAGATTAATTTCGGTGAGTTTCTGCTTCTCTTACAAGGTTCAGAGAATTTATTTTTTCTCTCGTGTTGCATGTGCCTTCTTTGGTTAAAAGAACCAAGTTGCTGGTGTGTCCGATCCTGTAATATTAAAAGGATGTTTTGTGTAAGTTCATAGCTATTAGTCTTGCAGCAGTTCTGCACATTTTAAACAGTTAGGAGTTCACAACTGTGTCGCATGGTTGCATGTGTGTTGGAATCTACAGATGCTTTTGATCTTGGAGATGATTTCTTGCAATGCTCATTGCTATACTCCAGTGAAGCCTGATATGGATTATTGAACATTTTATTACTATCTGGTGGAGGACTTGTGTGGCAGATAACATTTTATTGCATGCTGTATTTCACAGGTTTGCTTGAACTAACAACTCAAACCTATTTTCATGATTTTTTTTTGGGGGGGGGGGGGGGGGGGGGGGGTGGGGTGGCTTTGATTTCATGGTGATAATACAATTAAACTCAACAACAGTAGACTAAACCCCATCGTCCGTCACGGCGTCGTTGCTCAATAATATTAAAGAAGGCTCGTTTAAAAACCGGTTACGCCCGTTTAACATTAAACATGTCCATGGCCCGGTTAAGGCCCGACTAAAATCCGATTAAGGCTCGATTTTAATAGCCCGATTATAGCCCGAGACCGACCAACCGAATATAAAGTGTACCATGCCCTCACTAACTAAGCCCGATTAGTTACATGGGCGGACACGGTGTAACCTTTAAAAGTCTTCAAGCCCGATTAAGCTCGACCGAAACTAGACCGGCCCGACCGATTGACACCCCTACTTGAAAGTATTTGATTATAGAGCACTAGTGAATGTTTCCAACCATGAGTGATCCAAGCTTGATGACAAGGCAAAACGATTATTTTCTCACGTTTTTTTTTTTTTTTTTGGGGCCGGTCTCGGTAATCAGGCTTGATCACTTGGAAGTGTTGCACCATGAATATCCATTTAAGTAAACGAGCCTAACTTTGAGAGACATGGTATGGCTTATAATCAGGTCGGTCGGTGTTAGGCTCTAATCGGGTTTCCTTAAACGGGCCTTAACCGGGCTATGGACCTATTTAAATCTAAACAAGCTCTAAACGTGTTTTAAATGTGCCTACCCTAAAAATTGATTCTTAAGTGGGTTGAAGGCCCAAAAATATGTGACGCAAATATTTAATAAAGAAGATAAGTGATATGAGATTATGGTTGTTCTTAAAAAAAAAAAAAAAAAAAAAAAAAAAAAGGAGAGATTATGACCATTACAACTTACAAAATAAAGTTTAATTAAATCAAATCCTACTACAAAGCAAATGATAAGAAAGCTTAATTAGTTTCTCACTAGTAGTGGCAAAATAAGAATTTTATGTAGTATTAAAGGGGGTCGGGCTACAACGAGTTGGTTCAAGTCAGGCATACAAACGTGTCGGTTCGATCGAGCGCCCGACAGACTAGCGACATACACTATGAACACCCGTTTAATAAACGTGTCGGGTCGTTTATCACTGATAGTGGCAAAATAGGAATTTTATGTAGTATTAAAGGGGGTCGGGCTACATCGAGTCGGTTCAAGTCGGGTATACAAACATGTCAGTTCGATCGAGCGCCGGACAAACTAGCTACCTACACTGTGAACACCCGTTTAATAAACGTGCCGGGCTCGACACGTTAATTAAATGGGCCGCTCCAAGTCGGGCCATAAACGTGTCGAGCTCAGTCAGGCCTACCGGTGCGGGCTCAGAATTGACACTCCTAGTACATGGTGTAAGGAGTAAACCCGACGTGTGCCCGATCATCCCATCCTGTTTACAAGCCCGACTTAGCCTGAGCGTTTATATATATATATTGATTTTTTTTATAGAATAAGGTATATATTCATATTTTTATCAATTACTGAATATATTTTTTTTTTGTACTAATTAGTGAATGTAATTAAGTATAAAGTCTTTTCTAAATTGATGTTAATTTAATAAAACATATCAAAGTTTCTAAATCTAATACAATTAAGGATCATTAAGGCTTTATTAGTGCATTAACCCATTTAAGGCCCGATTAATTGAAGCCGACTAAAGCTAAAAACCCGACCAAGCTTGACATAACACCGATTCATTCATTTAATAGGCAAGTCACGGTGCAAAGGTACAAGTCCATTAGACCCGACTGAGATCAGCCTAGTCCGACCAATTGATACCCCTAGTCGTAATGAGTTGTTAAAAGGACACCCCCATGGAATGAGATTCAATTTAAGTACACCATCCCCTCCTAACGCATATTAGATGATTGAGAGGCACTTGGATTGTGTGCTCCGATGTTGCTAGCCATTTGCAGGAGGGGTTGGGGCACCAGAGAGAATTTCATACCATTGTGTCTAACTCACAAAATATTCTTTTCCAGACTTCTCCATTACCATTTTTATTTTACTTGTCGCGCATGTGTGAGGTCCGGAAGGTGAGAATTAAGCAGCTTTAGCATTAGAATGTCGCGAGGCTCTTTCCACCACTTCACCACATGTCCCAACGTACCTCTAACGGTCTCTCCCCCCCACCCCCAACCAAAAAAACAGGTCACAACGTACCTCTAACGGTCTCTCCCCCCCCCCCCCAACCCAACCGAAAAAAAAATGTTTTCCTCCAACGGTCATTGAACATATAAGAGGTTACTCAAGGTTGAAGCTCTTCCAATGGCGGCTGTGCTCACTTCATCCTCTTACGCCTTGTATAAACGACAATCGCTTTCGATTTCACACTCGAAACACACTCATATGCAAACGACTTTCGGTGGCTCGAACGGCGACGACTTCCTAATGCAGATGGATCAACCGACGACCTCATGCTCGATTGGAGATCGTCTTTGCTTAATAGTTGAAGTCCAATTGCTAAACAAGGCTGCACTGCCCAGAAGGATTTCTTTCAAATTTCACAGTTCATTCTTAATTTCTTATACGGGCTCCACAACATCTGCAGAGAGAGTTGTCTCCCGGTAAACAATCCAATTGGTTTCAGTTCTGAATTTTATTCTACCCTTAATCTAGATTCTAGAATCAAAACACAACCCTACCCAATTAGTGAGCTCCTCCAGGTTCGGAGGGATAATGTGAATCTAGCACGCCTGTTGTTCGACAAAATGACTTATAGAAATGCAGTCTCTATAGATGTATAGTTTGCTCATATCATATGGAAATATTAAGCCCAATGCATTCACTCGTATCATAGCATTGAACTCTTGTGCAAGGACGGGGAATTTAAATATGGGAATCAGGATTCATGAGGATAGCATGAGGGGTGGATGCGAGAGAGATGAGTTTATCATGACATCGTTGATCAATATGTATTCCTAGTGCAGGAGAATCTTAGATGCAAGCCGAGTGTTTGATGAAATAGTTCAACCAACAGTTGTGGCTTGTAACATCATGATAGAAGGTTGACAACTTGACATAAGCAATCATATTGAAAAATTTTATATAGAAACAAACACTGGAAAAAATTTTCACATATAAAAATTTAACGGAGCTATAGGGTTCTGCTTTCCTTTGTTGTTCAACTGTATTGGTGTTGGACTATAATGTAATGGGCAGTATGGATAAGACTTGGCTATTAGTGTATTGCAACTGTATGTAGCCGAGATAAAATGTACTCTGTTGATGACTTTGTATATTACTTCTTGTTGATGTAAGCGAATCTAGACACGGGGTAAAGTTGTTTTGGACACTTTCCTTACGGGCTACCACACAACTAAGGATTGGTCTTTTTCGGCGCTTGGCATTCATTCCCGTGATTGACTCAGCTCAATATCATCCAGGGAAAAGGGCAGCTTTTCCCTTTCGGCGATTTGATCTCAAGCGGGTGATCTCTTGTACCTATTAGTGTACCTATGCTTATACCTTCAAGATAAAATCACTCCACTAATCACAAAGGTTGCACTCCTAAGCGTGAATACACAAGGAGTCTGCAAGCTGTACTTAATAACTCAAGGGAATAGAATCTAAGAACAAAACGGAAAAAACAAATGGTGAAGAACAGAACAGATCAGAACACTCTTATGAACAAGGCAAGCAGTGAGCAGAGCATATGCACTCTAATTTTCTAACACTTTTTTCCATTGCAGGTAATTTGTATTTATAGTCTAAGACTGTACCCGTACAGATACACATGTACATCTACAGGTACTTGTATGTATGGATATGTCTCTTGCCATGTCGTGTATATACGTACCGGTATGTGTATGTACATGTAGGTGCTATGTACATAAGTTGTGGTGCATGCATAGGTTTATCAAATCATGTGACTAATATGAAGTTAATGAATTTGGTTTTGGAGCCAAATTCAAATTCACACATGTACAATGAATTTGGTTTTCAAACAACAAACATTGTCTAAAATTAGGCAATAACAACACCCGTACCCGTACCGGTACCCACAACCCGCCACACAATTCACTTACCAAGTAACTCAAAAGAGCTAAGCTAAAGAAACAAAAAAGAGAGCTCAAGGGAGCTGATATTTTGAAAATTAAAACACCACCAATTAGGCATCGGTACAACTATGATTCTCATTCCCTTATGTTTCTTTCTTTCTTTCTTTCTTTCTCTCTCTCTCTCTCTCTCTCTCTCTCTCTCTCTCTCCTCTCTCCTCTCTTCTTCTTTTTTTTTTTTTTTTGAGTTTCATTGCCTATAAATAAGAGCAATCATGATCCTGCAAATCACAGTTAGTATGACATTTTTCAATGCTCTCCAACACCAACCTTGGATGGTTTTCTGTTCCGTTTCTCTTGATGCTCCTTTTCCTCTCCCAATTATCTCTCTTGGGTTCATTAGTATGATGTCTTAATGCTTCATGATCTGCATTACTTTCTCTGTCTCTCACCTCTTTCGCTTCTAGGATTGGAGATCAAGTAATCGAAGGGGAGAAATTTCACCCATCTTTCTGATACAGTATGCTCTGATCATCTCCTCTCCATTTCTTACAGGTTTAAATTGTTGCTGCACATCTTGTGCAATAATAAAGGACCATATATGTCATTTAACTTCATCTCCTCTTCCAACATTTTTCTTAGGGGGGTATATTTTTGTAAAGTTGTTTGTACCCTAAATGCTGTACTGATTTAATTTAGGCCACAAGTTTGCCTTATTGGGTTTTGGTATGGTTGTCATGCCCCAATTGAGAATCTAATTCCCAAAAGTGAGTCTTCCTTTTCCATGTGGGTGGTTATAGCTATTTGGACATAATAAGAGAGCTTGAATACGTAGGGGTTGCAAATTCTAAGAACTACTGCTCAAAATGCTTTTAGGTATATTGGCTGTACATTGTCTATTTTTATGTCTGTATAGTAGCAGAGGAGGCTTTCATTTGTGATATAGTTCGAGGATATAAATCTATAGTTCAAGACCATCATCCTTGGACCTATGTAGCTAGTACACCAAAGAGAGGTTGTTTATTTCAGATCTCCATTGTTTCTAGTTCTATATCAGGCTCATTGAACACATCCAATACCAGATTCAACCACATGCGTTCATTGCATATCTTTCAACTCATAAAAGCTGTCTACCTTTTCTGGGTTTTGGATTCTAAGGTCAATGAGACTCTTCCTTTTCATTTGGAGACTCAGATCATGTTCTCATGCATTTAGAAAACATATAGAAATGATCAAATGTTCTGTTCATTGCTGATTCAAGAATCTGTTATGTAGCATCTTAACCCCCCTCTCCTTTTGAGTTCTTGCAGTCTATTATTGATCATTGTTCCCGGTGGTTCTCTCTGGTAAATTTTAGTCATTGGAGACATTAGCAAGAGAAGGAGAGCAGAATACAAAGAGCAATGGTCTCCGACAAGTACATCTTCAGCTGTTCAGGACCTTCACACCTCACAACTGTTGATTGGTACAACATTTCCCATACATCAATGGCTTCTCTTAGACTGCCTACTAGAAGTAACAGATAAATTAAATATGTTATTAACTTTCTGTTTTGTTTTGCAGGAATAATGTGGATCACCATAGATGTGTTGCTGCAAGCTTTGTAAATGGTGTCTATGTTTTAGAGGGAGACTACAGGAAGAATCGTAATGGACCTCATTCTCTTGCTCCACCCTGGTGGGAGTTCTTCCATTTTCAGTTGCATCGTCGGACTATGGATGGTGATTCCATCTTTGGTGCCATTTATGAATTCAAACCCCCGACTTCTACTTCTCACTACTCAACCACCAGGCCCCAAGATATGTCATTGCCTTCCGAGGCCCAATCCTCAATTCAGGCTCCTTCACATCCGACCTTAAATCAAATATCCTTATGGTCAATGATGGGAATGCAACCCCGTGCTTTGAGATTGCAGTGCAAAACATCGGGGAAATGTTCGCTGAAGCTGGAGCTACGAATATCTGGTTAGCTGGTCATTCTTTAGGCTCTGCATTGGCAATGCTGGTTGGCAAGAACATGGCCAAGACAGTGGTTTACCTCCAAGCTTTCCTCTTTGATCCACCAAACTTTTCTACTCCAATTCAATGGATCAAGGATGACAACTGAAAAAATTGGTCCGAGTCACGGGAAGTATTATCACTGCCGGACTCACTATTGCCCGAAAGGATCCACGCCGTTATTCAGCATCAGAGGATAATTTTGTTGCCTTGTCTTCATGGGTCCCCTATTTGTTTGTCAATCCATCAGATCTCAACGGCTCGGAGTATATTGGTTATTTTGAGCACAGGAAAGAGATGGAGAAGATTGGAGCCAAGAAAATTGGAGAATTTGCTACCCAGAATTCCATCCCTACTCTTCTGTTTGGAAAGACAGAATCGGAACCTTTGCACGTCCTCCCTTCTGCAAAACTTATCATTAACAAGAGCTCATCATCAAGTTCTATTCTGCTAGCTCATCAGATTTGCCAGTGGTGGAGCAAAGACGTAGTTTTGGACACCAAAATATACCAGTACAGATCAGGAAAAATGAAAGTCCCTATGTATTTCTGGTTATTGTACTCGGATAAGAACCTAATAACTAGATGTAGACTGTATTAAGGTACCCCCCACCGCAAAGAAAAATAAATAAAGGTTTTATAACAGTAGTAGGGAGCTTGAGATGATGAGTGTTATACCCGTGCCCTAAAATTCCTATTTTTAATTGTACAGATGAGACACCGGAGGATACTAGTACCGATGAATACTGGGTAGCAGCCGTATTTTGCCGGGAAAGGAAGGATGACCCCACTTGCCCTTGCTACTCATGCCTTAAAAATTGAAAGGGGTTCCGGACGCAGAAGAAAAGGTTAGTTAAGCCCTCACACTTCACGGGAAGATCCCTGAACCTTAAAAGTAAAAATACCGGCCAAAACTAAGTTATTTGGCCGTGTGGCCCATCCCCTTGCACCCGGGTAACTCAAACTCAATCCCAAGGATGGGACAACAAAATTAGAAGTAGATTAATACATTGGGACACCCCAAGGTGGGCTCGTTATCTTAAATTATAGTTTAAACTAGTAATGGGTGAAAACCCATTTTTCTCCCAAACAGGCCTTAGTAATTAAGTGACTATAAATAGATTATTACCATTCATTCTCCACCTACCAAAGTAAAAGCAAAGAGAAGGAGAAAGAGAAAGAAGAAGAAGGAGAAGAAGAGCAAGAAAGGAAGAGGAAGGGAGGAGCAAGGGTTTCCTACCAACTAAGGTAAACTACACTCACTCTAAGTCTCTAACTCCATGTGCTAGGCTCTCTCTGTCTCCCATTTCCTCTCTTTTGAGCTAAGAGAGATCGTCCCAATTGAATCCCACCTCTCCACTCTCTAAACTTACAAATAGAAAAGGGGATTTGGTGTGGGAAACTTACCTACGCAAATTCATGAGTTCATTTCAAGTTTATAAACCCTCCTTTAGGAAACTTCCATCAAAAGACCCAATTTGGGCAACACAAAACCTAAAAATGGGGAAAATTACTAAAACCCACTTTCCCACTTGTTAAAACTACAAATTGGGAGAGGGGTTTAGTGTAAGAGACTTATCCTAGCAAGATTAATAGATCAATTTGAGTCCATGAACTCTTCCTAGTGAAATCCCCAATTTGGGTAACAAAAACCTTAGAAAATGTGGGTTTTACCCAAACACTCTATACCCCACCATTCAAACCCGAAATTGGATTAGGAAAAATGAAATTAAATACATGTATAGTGGATTGGGGTGATCACATAAGCCATTGGTGGTCATTATCTATATCCTCAACCGAAATTCTCTAATTTAGCTTAATCGCAACTAGAACTTTGGGAATTTGGATGCATTTTGTAAACATATCTTAATTAAACCATTAATTACACTTAATCTGAGCTAATTGAGGTGGGTGAACATCCCCCACATATAAATTAACCCTACGGTCATAAAACCCTAAGTTGAGAATGATTTCAAAGAAAAGATAAATAAGAAATGAAGCTAGAACATGTGCCTATGATCTCATTTCTCTATGGGTGATTTATTTCTTAAAATCCTTATGTATCTTAGGAGTAGAACTAAGAGGTGACGAGACACGGCGCGAGGCCATCGATTGTCCATCATCACCTAGGACTTGAGGTGAGGGGATTTGTGTGATTTTATTTTATGAAATGTTATGTTACGATGCATATGTAGATGAGCATGTTAATTACATATTATAAACTTGTTATTTGTGTTGGATGTGTATATTGCATAATGATATAAGTTGTGAATGGAGTGTGTGTGTGTGTGTGTGTGTGTGTGTGTGTGTGTGTGTGTGTTTAAATGTGTGTTGTGGAGATTGGGGTGTAGGGTAGCCGAAGGTTGGTTCCGGCACTGCACACCCATGGTGTGTGAGTGTGGGGTACAGGGTAGCCAAAGGTTAGTTCCAACACTGTATAGCCAAGTGGTGTGTGAGTGTGATTGTAATGTGGTGTGGCATATTAGAATGCATTGAGCAAGGATAACTACCCTGGTGCTACAACCCTTGTCAATAGGGGTTTATGTATTGATTAATCCTACCGTCCAATGGACCGAGGTTGGGGACGATTTTCGGTGACCAAGATGGGGGTACCGATGTTGTGACATACCATCATGCGATATTGGATTCAGGGATGAAATATATTATGGGGGATTATTAATAAGGGCTTACCAGGTACCGAATAAACCATGTAGGGATTAGTATGCTCCTGACTTGCAACTAGCTTGTATCCTTGGGGATCGATAATGGACATTTGTGACTGGGGATATATCACCTATGTTGTAGTAGCACTAATACTCATTATGGACTTATAAATTGTTGCTTAGAATTGTTTGATAATAAATGGATCATGTCATTGCATTCATATTGATGTGGTTGGGCATGGATACTTATATTATTGCATTTTCTTGGATTGTTATGATTGCTTGTGTGTGTTACACCTCACTGGGTTTCGTGGAAGCTCACCCCATTGTTGCCCTTTTTTTTAGATGTTGATTTAGGTAACCTTTCGGAAATTGTGATTATAGATCTGGCTCTCTACAGAGGTGATCTCTGAGATGAGGAATTGGTTACACACGAGAATGGATGCGTGTGTGATGACTGTGCATTTGGATCACACTGAAGATGGAGTCCATCTTTTCTTTTTGATTCTTTTTGTACTCAGCAGAGGTTGCCCTAGGGGCATAATTGTAATTGATATTCCGTTGCGAAAACATTTTGTTAAATATGATAAATACTATTAGACTCCTCCATATATGTATATTTGACTCTTATTATTATCTTGTGATCTAGAATCATTTCATAATTCTATGCACTTAAAGTACTGCATTGTAGATCCTGAATGGATTGGGGATACGCGTGTGTGTCCATGTCACTAGCCTTCAGGTGAGTGGAGGCGGGGTGTGACAACGAGTGGCATCAGAGCGGTGATGCTCTGCTTTAAGTCATAAACTTATGAAATGCTAGGTATGCTGGTGATTAGGCTGTTAATAAAAGTTCGAAGATAAATACATAATTCATAGTTCACACATAGGGGACAAGTTGAGTGTAGAAGCCAATAACACAAATAATTCCATTAATAATAACATGATCCTTACACCCTAGGAAGGATAAATAGATTTCAAGGGATTAGGAAGAAGAAACACAAGCCCAAAACAACAACCTTTGATTGAGATAACAGCAAGGCTCTTACTCAAGGGTATTTTAGTCATACTAAATGATTGATTTTGAAGTCAAATTCAACATAAAAATGTAGACCATTGATTTATGGAACCAACACAACTTGAATCAAGTCAATTAGACCTTGTATACGAAAGTTATGCCTATTTGAATAAATGCAATCTGTTAGGTCAGAAACAGAGTCCTGGCGGTAACTACCAGTAGAAAGCCGTAATTACCGGTTCAGCACTGTAATCAGAAAATTTATCAAAAAATGACTGACGAAGGAATAGCGGTAACTACTAGTAGAAAGCAGTAATTTATCAGTTTAGTTTTGTAATTAGAAATTCATCAGACTAAGACAGACAGAGGCGAAGCGGTAACTACCGGCAGGAAGCGGTAATTACTGGTAGAGGAAAAATATGTCTTTTAGAGCATATTTCTCTCCCAAATTTGATTATACTCCTCCCTAGTTTAAGATTGATAATCACCTATATAAATACCCCACTTGTGACCTATTAAGTAAACAATCAATTAAGTATTGATTTTCATTTTCAAAGGGCTAAAATGGGGGAAAACATTAGCACATTAAATTTTATCATTGAGATCATTCCAAGTGGAAAAATGCAAGGAAACTTACAAGTCTTCCATTACGATCTATACCTATAGGGAAGACGTTTCTTGTGCAAGTTCATAACAATTGGAGACAAGTAAATGACATGAGATCATAGAAAACATACTCCAGAGGGGAAGGATGGAGTTAAAATTGCCCGAATAAGATGATCTTTTATCCATGCATGGATTATCAAATGAATTTCTATGCATGTTTAAATTCAGTTTAGATGGTGCATTTCGGATGGAATTGACTATGTCGTCTTAAAATAGGAAAGTTCACATGGTTCCTAGAAAAGCTCGAACACAGGTGGGATGGCCGCCTAAACGGCCACGTTGTACCACTACATCCGTTACGGGTCAGCCATTGACTTCAAAATCGAGTAGGGAAGAGGTGCCCGACACCACAGCACAGGGAGTCCCTCCTGCTCCACCTATACTTTTTGCCTAGGATGTAGTGTCAATTATGGGTAATATGTTGCAAAGACTACAACAGCAACAAAATGTGATGATGCAAGGGCTACAACAACAACAGTTGGAGTTTATGCCGGGTCTAAATGCACAGATCAATGTTGTGCTTCAGACTTGAGAGGGACAAATTGTTCCACCACAGACACAGCCAGTACCTAATGCTGCTCCTACAATTGTTCCTCAGGAACAGCAAGTCCCCACCACGATGGCTTACCACACAGCCCATCTAGAAGACTCCAATGTACATTATGCCCCACGACCTGATGTACCACTACCATAAAGGAAAATGACACCACAGAGCCAAGCCATACTACCTATATCTGTGGACAACGTGAAAGTGATGGAAACATTTCAAAAGTTTAGGCCTCCCTACTTTAGTGGGATTGCACAGGACCCTTTGGCACCCACCAAATGGGTAGAGGGAATGGAGAAGGCATTTAAGGTGATGACCCTCACTGAAGAACATAAACTAATGTGTGCCGACTACCAACTACAAATGAGGCAAATGCATGGTGGAAGTCCACTAAACCCATCCTAGTGGCTTTATAGCCCAACCTCACATGGGAACACTTTAAGGTGCCATTTTATAATAACTACTTCCCAGATAGTGTGAGGGAGAGGAAGGAGACAAAGCTCATGGATCTGAAACAAGGGTCTAATTCTGTATTAGAATATCAACAAGAATTTGAGAAGTTGTTCTTCTTCGCACCTGAGCATTTGAAAGGGGATCGAGCAAAGGAAAAGAGATTTGAGAAAGAGTTAAGACCCACCATTGGAGCTATGTTAGTTGCTCAGTACCTCCACAACTATGCCCAAGTAATTCAAGCTGCCAAGTCTATTGAAGACAAGTAGAGGGAGAACTATCAAGCCCTACATGGGAGGAGGACAGTAGCACCCAGTAGATTTGGTAAGGGAACATTCTGGTGCAACTTCAAGTCAATGTAAAAGACCAGAGACAAGGCAAGCTCCACCACCACCTAGACCCACTGCAACTCAGACACAGATGGTTCCCTATAGGTGTATTTGCCAACAAATGGGGCACCTTGCTAGAACTTGCCCACAAAGGAGACCAGGTGACCCATATATACCACCCGCTAGACCAGTGTAGCCACTCTTAGCTATTCGTCTAGCTCATGCACCATAGGGAACTAGGCCACATAGGAAGGTGTTTGCATTGACTACTGAGGATCCAGAGGCATCACTCGGAGTTTTCATAGGTACCTTACTAATATCAATGATTCCTGCCTATGTGTTATTTGATACTGGTGCATCGCATTCATTTGTATCTCCAACTTTTGCTACTAAGATGAATATTAAGCCAAAGGTGTTGACACACAAGTTAGTTGTTAGCACACCAACTGAGAGTGAAGTAGGATTGGAGGAGTTATATGAGCCATGTCACATTCAAGTCTGTGGGCGGGACATGATTACTCATTTAATTAAACTAGATATGCATGACTTTGATGTCATCTTAGGCATGGATTGGTTATCAGCCTATAGGGCATGTGTTTTATGTGCCTAGAAGAAAATTGTATTCAAACTTCATGAAGGAGGTGAGTTTGTTTACAAAGGGAGGAAAATCAAGAAATCCAAAAAACTAGTGATATCTGCACTTGAAGTGAGAAGGTTGCTGGATTAAGGGTGTGAGGCTTATTTAGCATCTGTGGTTGACACAACTAAAGAGGGCAAGTCTGTAGAGGAGATAGAAGTAATGAGAGAATTCTCACATGTCTTCCCTAACGAATTACCTAGACTACCCCCGGACCGAGAGACTGAATTCACTATTGATTTGATTTCTGGGGCAGCACTTATATCCAAAGCCCCATATAGGATGGCACTTTTATGATTGAAGGAGTTAAAGGAACAATTACAAGATTTATTAGAGAAAGGGTTCATCTGGCCCAGTGTGTCTCCATGGGGAGCTCTGGTACTCTTTGTCAAGAAGAAGGATGGGAGCATGAGAATGTGAATAGACTACCAGAAACTTAATAAGTTGACTATCAAGAACCGGTGTCCGTTGCCCAGGATTGATGATCTTTTTAATCAGTTGCAAGGTCCAACTACATTCTCCAAGATTGACCTCAGATCTAGATACCATCAACTCAAGATCAGAGAATGTGATATCAAGAAGACAGTTTTTAGGATGCGTTATGGATACTACGAGTTCCTAGTTATGCCATTTAGGTTAACCAATGCACCTGTAGTGTTCATGGAGCTGATGAACAGAGTTTTCCATGACATATTAGACAACTTTGTCATCGTATTCATTGACGACATTTGATATACTCAAGGAGTAAAAAGGAGCATGTTGTTCACTTGGGATTAACACTACAGAGGTTGAGAGAAAAGCAATTGTATGCAAAATTCAGAAAATGTGAATTTTGGCTTACTCAAGTACATTTCTTAGGGCATGTTGTCTCAGAGAAGGGCATTGAAATTGACCCTGGAAATGTGAAGGTTGTAGTGGATTGGGAAGCACCCAAGAATGTTGGTGAGATCCGTAGCTTCCTAGGATTAGTAGGATACTATAGAAGGTTCATAGAGGGTTTCTCACGCATTTCTGCCCCTATGACCCGACTGACAAGGAAATGAGTGATATTTGACTAATCCAAGGAATGTGAAGAAAGTTTTCAAGAATTAAAGCAAAAATTAGTAACAGCTCCAATACTCACTATTCCAGAAGGCAACACCAGTATGGTGGCATATAGTGATGCATCTAAATTGGGTCTAGGCTGTGTGTTGATGTAAAATGACAAAGTTGTAGCATATGCATCTCGATAGCTGAAGGACTATGAAAAGAATTACCCCACTCATGACTTAAAACTAGCAACGGTAATCTTTACCTTGAAGATCTAGAGGCACTACTTATATGGTGAAAAGAGTGAGATCTATAGTGATCATAAAAGTCTAAAATACTTTTCACCCAGAAAGAACTGAATATGAGACAGAGGAGATGGTTAGAGCTGATGAAAGACTATGACTACACCATCCATTACCATCTTGGAAAGGCCAATATTGTGGCCGATGCATTGAGCATAAAGTCTCAGACTCTATCTCTAACAGCCTTAACTATAAATGAACATCTTATTGAAGAAGCTAGAAGAATGGACTTGGAACTACTAATGAATGAGGTGACAGTAACCTTGGCTACACTCATGATACAACCATCATTTATGGAGAAAATCTAAGCTGCCCAAGTATCAGATGAAGGTCTTCAGAAGATAGTAAATGACATCAAAAAAGGAAGACAAAAGGACTTGGTCTTCAGGTTGACTGAAAATGGAGTCTCAAGTTCAAGGATAGTCTTTATATACCAAAGGATGAAGACATGAGAGAACTGATATTGAGAGAAGCTCACAGTTCACCCTACTCAATCCATCCAGGTAGTACAAAAATGTATAAGGACTTAAAGAAGTTCTATAGGTGGAGCGGCATGAAAGCCGATGTAGCCTCTCACGTAGTCAAGTGCTTGAGTTGCCAACAAATCAAAGCTGAAAGACAAAGGCCACATAGATTGCTACAACCCCTACCCGTACCAGAATGGAAATGGAAAAACATCACCATGGACTTTGTTACAGGGTTGCCACATACTCAGAAGGGAAATGACACAATCTGGGTGATTGTAGACCGGCTGACCAAAGTAGCCCACTTCATTCCTATGAAGATTACCTATCCCATGGAGAAGTTGGCCCAACTGTATGTTGATAATATTGTCCAGTTGTATGGGGTACCAGTTAGTGTTGTCTCCGATCGTGACTCCAGATTCACCTTTAAGTTTTGGAAGTGTTTACAGAAGGCAATGGGGACACTACTGAACTTTAGCACAGCATTCCATCCATAGATAGATGGGCAATCAGAGAGGACTATACAAACCCTAGAGGATATGGTGCAGGCTTGTGTATTGGATATGAGCTATAGTTGGAATGAGTACTTGTCACTCATAGAGTTCGCCTACAATAATAGCTACCAGGCTACCATAGGCATGGCACCTTATGAAGCTTAGTATAGTAAGAAATGCAGAATACCTTTGTATTGGGATGAAGTTGAAGAACGAAGGATCTTAGGTTCGGAATTGATCCAGGCCAGGCCACTTGTGAAAAAATGAATGTAATCAGGGAGAGGATCAAGGCACCTCAATCAAGACAAAAGAGCTATGATGATGTCAAACAGAAGCACCTAGAGTTTGAGGTGGGTGATAAGATTTTTCTGAAAGTCTCACCAAAGAGAGGAGTGAAGAGGTTTGGCAAAAAGGGAAAGCTAAGTCCTCGATACATGGGACCTTATGAAATATTGGATTAAGTCAAAATGGTAGCTTAGTAAGTCACTATGCCACCCAAATTAGAAGGAGCTCATAATGTTTTTCATGTTTCCACGCTTAAGAAGTACGTTCCCGATCCAGCTCATATTTTGACACATGTACCCTTGGAACTTGACATTGATTGAAAGTATGTAGAACAACCAAAAGAAATCATTGACCGGAGAGAGCCCATTGTCTACAATCGACCTGTTTCTTACGTACTAGTCAAGTGGAGGAATCACTCTAGACAAGAAGTATCTTGGGAATGCGAAGATGAGATGAAGGAGAGATATCCTCAAATGTTCGGATTACCAGGTACGTCAAATTTTGGGGACAAAATTTCTTGTACAGTGGGGGGGATGTTATACCCGTGCCCTAAAATTCCTATTTTTAATAATACAGATGAGTCACCGGGGGATACTAATATTGATGAATATTGGGTAGCAGCCGTATTTTGCCGAGAAAGGAAGGATGACCCTACTTGCGCTTGCTACTCATGCCTTAAAAATTGGAAGGGGTTCCGGGAGCATAAGAAAAGGTTAGTTAAGCCCTCACACTTCACGAGAAGATCTCTAAACCTTAAAAATGAAAATACTGGCCAAAATCGGGTTATTTGGCCGTGGGGCCCGATCCCTTGCACTTGGGTAACTCAAACTCAATCCCAAGGATAAGACAACATAATTAGAAGTAGATTAATATATTTGGACACACCAAGGTGGGCCCGTTATCCCAAATTATAGTTTAAACTAGTAATGGGTGAAAACCCATTTTTCTCCCAAACAGGCCTTAGTAATTAAGTGACTATAAATAAACTATTACCATTCATTCTCTACCTACCAAATTAAAAGCAAAGAGAAGGAGAAAGAGAAAGAAGAAGAAGGAGAAGGAGAGCAAGCAAGGAAGAGGAAGGGAGGACCAAGGGTTTCCTACCAACTAAGGTAAACTCCACTCACTCTAAGTCTTTAACTCCATGTGCTAGGCTCTCTCTCTCTCTCTCTCTCTCTCTCTCTCTCTCTCTCTCTCTCTCTCTCTCTCTCTCTCTCTCTCTCCCATTTCCTCTCTTTTGAGCTAAGAGAGATCGCCCTAACTGAATCCCCCCTCTTCACTCTCTAAACTTACAAATAGAAAAGGGGATTTGGTGTGGGAAACTTACCTTAACAAAATCATGAGTTCATTTCAAGTTTATAAACCCTCCTTTAGGAAACCTCCATCAAAAGACTCAATTTGGGCAACACAAAACCTAAAAATGGGGAAAATTACTAAAATCCACTTTTTCACTTGTTAAAACTACAAATTGGGAGAGGGGTTTAGTGCAAGAGACTTATTCTATCAAGATTAATGGATCAATTTGAGTCTATGAACCACCCCTAGTGAAATCCCTAATTTGGGTAACAAAAACCTTAGAAAATGTGGGTTTTACCCAAACACTCTGTAGCCCATGATTCAAACCCAAAATTGGATTAGGGAAAATGAAATTAAATACATGTATAGTGGATTGGGGTGACCACATAAGCCATTGGTGGTCACTACCTACACCCTCAACCGAAATTCCCTAATTTAGCTTAATCGCAACTAAAACTTTGGGAATTTGGATGCATTGTGTAAACCTATCTTAATTAAATCATTAATTACACTTAATATAAGCTAATTGAGGTGGTTGAACATCCCCCACATATAAATTAACCCTATGGTCATAAAACCCTAAGTTGAGAATGATTTCAAAGAAAAGATAAATAGGAAATGATGTTAGAACATGTGCCTAGGGTCTTATTTCTCTATGGGTGATTTATTTCTTAAAATCCTTATGTATCTTATGAGTTGAACCAAGAGGTGACGAGACACAACACGAGGCCATCTGTTGTCCATCATCACCTAGGACTCGAGGTGAGGGGATTTGTGTGATTTTATTTTATGAAATGTTATGTTACAATGCATATGTGAATGAGCATGTTAATTGCATATTATAAACTAATTACTTGTGTTGGACATGTATGTTGCATAATGATATGAGTTGTGAATGGAGTGTGTGTGTGTGTGATTAGGATGCAGGGTAACCGAAGGTTAGGTTCCGGCACTGCAATGCCCAGAGGGAGTGTGTGTGTGTGTGTTTGAATGTGTGTTGTAGAGATTGGGGTGCACGGTAGCCAAAGGTTGGTTCCGACACTGTATGACCACAGGGTGTGTGAGTGTGATTGTAACGTGATGTGGCATGTTAGAATGCATTGGGCTAGGATAACTACCCTTGTGCTACAACCATTACCAATAGGGGTTTATGTATTGGCTAATCCTACCATCCAATGGACCGAGGTTGGGGACGATTTTCGATGACCGAGGTGGGGGGTACCAACGTTGTGACAAACCATCACGCAATGTTGGATTCGGTGATGAGGTATATTATGCGGGATTAATAATAGGGGCTTACCGGGTATTTAAGAAATCATGTAGGGACCAGTGTGCTCCTGACTCGCAACTAGCTTGTATCATTGGGGATCGATAACGGACATTTATAACTGAGGATACCACCTATGTTGTAGTAGCACTAATACCCATTATGGACTTGAAAATTGTTGCTTAGAATTATTTGATAATAAATTAATCATGCCATTGAATTCATATAACTGCATTCATATTGATGTGGTTGGACATAGATATTTATATTATTGCATTTTCTTGGATTGTTATGATTGCTTATGTGTGTTACCCCTCACTGGGTCTCGTGAAAGCTTACCCCCATTGTTGCCCTTTTTTTTAGATGTTGATTCAGGTAACCCTTTGGAAACTGTGATTGAGGATCCGGCTCTATGGAGGTGATCTCTAGGATGAGGAGCTGGTTGCACACGAGAATAGATGCGTGTGCGATGACTGTGCATTTGGAGCACGCTGATGATGGAGTATCATCTTTTCTTTTTTATTCTTTTTGTACTAAGCAGAGGTAGCCGTAGAAGCATAATTGTAATTGATATTTTGCTGCAAAAACATTTTGTTAAATATGATAAATACTATTAGACTCCACCAATTATGTATATTTGACTCTTATTTTATCTTGTGATCTAAAATCATTTCATAATTCTATGCACTTAAAGTACTGCATCGTGGATCCTGGATGGATTGGGGACACGTGTGTGTGTCCATGTCACTAGCCTTCAGGTGAATGGAGGTGGGGTGTGAAAATGAGTCTTAAGTATCCAAAGTAGTGCCAATTCCTTAAGGGAGGCCAATCAATAAACCCCGCTGAAAGGATCAATCCTATTGAGAGCTCCTTTTTCTTGTTCATGATGTGATTCCTTTCCTTTTAGCATTTTATATGAATATAAGATGAAGATTGATAATCTTACCCAAAAAAAAAAAAAAAATTTGAAAAGATGATGGTTGATAATTATACTAAAAGATAACAAAAATGATGATTGATAACTATAGTAATGATGATAGATTCTTAACGCAGTTGGTGAAGTTGTCGTGTGCTAAGTCAATGCTCACTTGGAGTTCTCGGGTTCAAACCTCCTGCCAGTTACCTCACAGGTACCTCACCAGCACACACACACCCCCTAGCCCCAACTTAATCCATTCATGAGACAGCTTCATTCGCAAGTTTTTGGATGACCTCTTGCAGGAACAGAGGATCAACATTATCTACCTGTTCTTGGTCTGCCTCTGTCAATGGTGATGGTTCATGTCTTTGTTATGAGGATTGTAGTCTAGAAAGCCGAAGTTGCTCATGTGTAGGAGAGAGAGGAACAGGGGGAGTAAAAGTACAAAAAAGTCCTCACCTAGGAAGAGAGAGAGAGAGAGAGGAAATATAAGTTATTGCAAAAAATAAAAAATTGGTAAGAACTTATTGCAATCGCCTTGGTTACAAACAGATAATCAAGACTCTGAGCAGCAGTCAGGGACTCAGAATATAGAGGAGAGGGAGAGAGAGACAACCATCCCCTGGAATGATGACATTTCAACGTCGTCGGAGCCAGATGAGGTGCCTGAAGGGCTTTCCAGAGTTGCAGAGAGTGGCAATGTGGAGGGAGGGAAGGTTGAAAGCAGGGATCTTTTGCGGTTGGAATGTTGGACGGAACAGAGAGCCTGCTACTGTTTGCGATGGATGCATCTTCTTCGTTGACGTCTGTGGCGGGGCAATCTTTTTCGAACCAAGCTGAGACGGTTTCCAAATTTGCTATTTCCTGGCTTAGCTTCATGGGTTTTCTCTCTATGATTCGTTGGGAATAGAAAGAAAGGAGGGACATTGAAGTTCTCAATCGCTGGGCTGGTTGGGTCGGGAGGAAAAATTTCCATGTTCTTATTTGGGAACACTGGTAATGACACGCATTTCCTCTTCTCGTATTTTCTTCTTTCCTTCGATTGAAATAATTTCAGTTCCTATAAAATTTGCAAATTGCATTGGAAACAATATTGAATTCAATGTGTATTCACTGGACTTGCTTTTTTTTTTGTTGGTAAAATGTGTATTCACTGGTCACTGATGCGAAATGCTGCTAATCTGTATGTGAGCTATAACGTTTTAAAAATCAAAGATATGTTCCTGATGATGGATTAATCCCTGATCCGTTGTTTGAGGTACTGAGATTACATGAGAACATACACGAATAGATCTGAGGACAAAGAAAAATGGAGATGTCTGTGTCTGAGAGACCGAAATATGGAGGGAGAAAGAAACTCAGGGACCTGCTGGATGTTTGTTGGTTTGCTCAAGTGATTTTAAACCTTCAATTCTTTCGAGGATTTTGAGTGTTAAACTTTGTAGTAGTATTTTGGGTGTTCCTCAATTTGTAACAAAGGGGGGGTTTCAGAATTAATTCAACGCATAATCGTACCAAACATGTTTTTCATTCTATTTTCTATTCTGTCTAATAGTAACCGATCGATTATTATTTATAGTCTATAACTTATATCATAAATAGGTCATAAGTACAAATAGAAATTAAACCAAAGAGAGCTTAGCTAAAAAAGGGGAAGCAATTAACAAAAAAGAAGATCAAACAAGATTCACCACTTACTTAGAAGATGGTTTAAAATATCGGATGAAATTGGGCAATTAACCCAACCTGATTCCAATTCCTAAAACCATGGCACCATGGAAACAAATACCCAACTAAAATATATTCTACATTTAGCTCTTTTGTTTTTTCTTCATAGCAATGGCTACCTGACCATATCGCCAATTTGTAGAACTGTTTCCTACTTATCCTTACTTCCATGTGTGCACTTCACTACATTACAAATTCCACACAATGCCTCCTATCTATAAACTAATACAGTAGATCTCCTTCCATGAACTTAAAAGTTAGGAGTTGTTTTTCAAAACCACAGCTAGGGAAGGAATAGTTCTCTTATGGGTATCTCATCTCCCAATCCAGATCAGAGAAACATTCTGCCAGGGATTGGATTCCTGTCTTAGTGGGTATCTCATCTCACAACTTACAAATAAGAGTTTCCACCGTAACTTTCACCTTTATGACCTTATGGGTATCTGATTTCCCAATCCAGATCAAAGAAATATTCTGTCAGTGATTGGATTCCTGTCTTAGTGGGTATCTCATCTCATAACTTAAAAAGAAGATGATGTTCCTCCATAACTTATAACTTTATCTAATGGGTATCTCATCTGATCAGAATCCAGATCATGGAAATATTCTGTCTGTTTTATTCATTAGTAACTACACCACTCCCATGGATATATACCTCACAGAATCAAATTCTATACGAATATGTAATTGCAGAAGATGTGTGGCTGTTTGCATCAATGGTTAGGTAAGCTTCTTAACACTTACGGCGCATAGTGTGCTGGTCCAATGACAAGCCATGCTTTATAAGATTAGCCATGCAAGCTCGTGAACTTTTGAAATGGCAACCTTCCTTGTAACGCCCCGGCCCCATTAACCTTGCACAATATTGTCCTCTTTGGCCCATAGGCCTCAAGGCTTTACAACGCGTTTTAAAGCCTTGAGGCCCATGGGCCAAAGAGGACAATATTGTGCAAGGTTTATGGGGCCGAGGCATTACAAGTGGTATCAGAGCAAACCCCAACAACGTGTGGGACCACAGCGGGGACGCTATGCCGAAAAGGGGGAAGTTTGTGAGACCCAAGAATACGGCAAGTACCAGACCAGCCTGGGAGATCGGTGAGGTGTCTCCACCAAGAATATGGCTAGTACCAGGGGATTTGGGAGATCAGTGAGGGTGTGTAAACTTTAGTCCCACATCGCCTAGGGAGAGATTACTGGGCTAGTTAATAACCTCTAGCCTCCTTAACATGGCACAACGTGTTTTAGCCTTGAAACCCATGGGTCAAAGAGGACAATATTGTGCAGGGTTAATGGGGCTAAGGCGTTACATTTCCAGAGGTACACAATCACTAAACTTCACTCATTTCCCTTCATCTCGCATGCAAGAACCTCAGTACAATTTGACATGTGTGTTCCTTAAACTATCTCCTCCCATAGGAAAGGGACCTGACTCAGTGTTTCAGGATCAATGCTGTGATGTTAATACTCCAACCATGAAAATTAATAACCTAAAATCCATATGGATTGATGGATGCTGAAGACAGCATTTGGGAATTCTTCCATCTCAGGCATGGATACAGTGAAAACTGCTGAACTGTAGTTGAGGGAAGTCCACAGTTCAACTAAGACCCGGGGAGGGGGGGACCCAATTCTCTTTGCATCACAATATGTTTGAAAGAACAATTCCTCCCCTAGTTCTGTTGAAGCATCTGTTTGTTGCTCCAAGAAATCACAACCTATTTTGCTGCTCTTGTTCACAACCTTTGATTCCAATCGGAATCCAGAATCTGGTGTTGATTAAACGCCTGAGAGAGGTTGCTTGGTTCTTCGCATATATAGTTTGTTAAAATGCGTACCTGAGTTGGATTAAAAAAAAAACTGATGTTCTATGTTTTTCTTTTCCATATACACATTCTCTCTCTCTCTCTCTCTCTCTCTCAGGATAAATTTTGGCCAGGACAAAATTCCCATAATTGAATGGAAAAACAATCCCAAAAA
>NC_056570.1:1840922-1850938 GCF_013358625.1 Macadamia integrifolia | reverse complement strand
AAAAAAAAAAAAAAAAGGCTTGAGAGACGAATTTTTTCAGACCAAAACCCCTTAAACGACATTCGAGCGGGTAGATATGGGTGAAATGGGTAGATTGTTTAATTAATTTGAAATGGTGCAGAGCATGGAAGTTGTTTATTGTGGTCGCTTGGAAGTGATTCGTTGTAGGGCTCTTGTGCATGTTCAAAAACATGAGCGATCCAAGATTGATGACATGGCAAAGTAGTGTTTTTTCTGAGCATATGCTGATGACAAGTTTTTTCTACAGCTGGTTATGGGATCCAATTAAGAAGAATGTGATTAGAAGCCAAGGTGTGATATTTTTTGAAAAGTAACCACATTCTGATTATGATTAGGAGGAACCGCCAGAGAGAGATTGTTATAGGTGAACTGTCATAAACACAACTTCGTTTACCAACACATGATGATAATGACATCAAGCTCGAGATGAAAAATATCAATCTCGGAGAGATGAGGCTGTTTAAAAAGTTAATGTTGTGTATGAAAATGATTATGTGCATGATGATGTTGAGCAGGGGAGCAACTCGCTCAAGAAGAGCCACCTATGATAAGAAGATCACGAAGTGAACAAAAAGCCTCAATAATGTATCCATCATCAAAGTATGTCTTTTTTTGGTAGGAATCATCAAAGTATGCCACACTTATTGAAAGTGGTGAATTAAAATTTTTAACGAAACCATGGTGCATGAACAAAAAGAACAATGGAAGAATGCTATACAAGAAGAGATTGGTTCCATGCATGAGAAAAAAAACCTATGAGTCAATGTTTTACTAGAACCACTGCCGATCATTGTGTCTGAAATTATTCAGACTCCTCCCTATTATTCTCTTGTTATATGTTGATAATATGATTATCCTTGTCAAGGTGCTACCTTGATTGAAAGGTTAAAGAAAGACTTGAACAATGACATGAAAGACTTGAGAGCTGCATGAAAATTAAGCAGGGTAAAAGAAACAAGTAGTTGTGGTTTCATAAGAAAACTACATTGAGAAGGTACTGTGAATACATTGTTGCACTATCAACTACAGAGGCAGAATACATTGTTGCTGCAGAATCTTATGAGGAAATGCTATGGTTGAAATGTTTTCTTATGGAGTTGGGTTTGAAGCAAAAGGAGTATGTGGCTAGGTGTGACAGTCAAAGTATCATCGATCTAAGCAAGAATACTAGAGACATGATGATGAAAACAATGCCAAAAGAAAAGTACGCGCTATGCCAAGCTTTGTTTGCAATGGATGACATCTGAGCATCGGGTATGGGGGAGTTTGTTGGGAGTTGTTCCATGAGGAGTTCAGCCCCATGTGAAAGCCAACCCACTTTTCCTTATTGGGGTTATAGAAAATGAAGAGTCACTTTCGGAAGAGTGAAGTGAGTTTTCTAAAAGAGAAAAAGAGGTCCTTCTAAGGAGTTCCTTCCTAGAAATAGTTTCAATATTTGGTGTGCTCTGACCTTATCTCTCCTTACTCAAGAGTTCCTTCATAGGATAAATTTATCAATCCCTAATTGTTGCCTATGTAGGAACTCTAAGATATGTGGACCACCTCTTCTTTTCTTGTCCTTTTTCTAGATTGGTTTGGAAAGGTGTCCTTAGTAAGTGTTGACCTCGTCGAAGAACAATCCGTCTCTTTCAGAGAGAATGGAGGTGGATCTTAAAACATCAGTAGTAAATCAGTTATTGATCATATTGGATCTTGCCTTAGTGTTGTGATTCATAATGTTTAGTGTGAAAGAAATAAAAGAAGATCAACCTCCTTGTCGCGCGCTGTAGAACAGATTTGGGAAGCCATTACTCTTGAGATCAGTAATAAGCTTCTCCCAATTCGTTCTGCAAGCCCAGACACTTTTAAAAAATAGGCATATGTTGAGACCTTCCTCTTATCTTTCCCCTCACACTGGGTTCTTGATGGATCATCATTTATGGATGTTTCTTTCCTCCCTGCTTTTGATGTATCATCATTTGATTATTTGTTTTGATCTTCTGTTGGGGTCCCGTCCCCTCCTTAGGCTTGCCTTTATTGGCTTCGTTGTTTTACTCGCTCTTTTACTTTAATATGTTGTCTATTCACCTAGAGAGAGTGTGTGTGTGACATTTAGGGTAGAGGAATACACAAGTTCTTTTTTTGAGAAGACAAAACAAAGGTTAGGTTTTGAATCTCTTTTGGAGAAGAAGATGTGGAGAAATTCTGTAGGATATTTTTGTCTTTTTATTTTTTGGTAGAACTGTAGGATATTTTGTCACATTTGGGTTAATGGTCCAAATTGGAGGATCACGAACAAAACATTGATCATGATCGTATGGTCCAGATTGAATCTGAAATAAAATATACAATTCACTGAACTATGCGATGAATTGAATATGGGACATCAGCCGAGTGGCATCAGCAATGTTGAAAATTTGATTCATACTTATCTACAAGAGATATTCCAGGCCAAGAGATCTTGTAGCGCAACAATGGAGATCGAGTTGATCGGGTTTTTCTTTCCTTTGTTGTTCAACCTTATTAAGCATCGGTGCAGCTGTTATTCTGATTCCTTTATGTTCTTATTTATTTCTTAGTATTTTCTGAGTTTCACGGTCTATAAATAAGAGCAACCGTAAGCCTGCAAATGATGGTAGTATGATATTTTTCAATGCTCTCTAACACCAACCTTGGATGGATTTTTTGTTCCCTTTCTCTTGATTCTCCTTTTCCTTTCCCAATTATCTCTATTGGATTAATTACCATGATGCCTTGCTGCTTCATGATCTGCATTACCTCCTTCGCTTCTAGGATTGGGTCGAGTGATTGAAGGGGTGAACTTCGACCCAATCGTTCTGATACAGTATGCTCTGATCATCTCCTCTCCATTTCTTACAGGTTTAAATTGTTATTGCACATCTTGTGTAAGAAGAAAGGAACATTATACCATTTAACTTCATCTCCTCTTCCTACAGTTTTTTTAATAAAGTGTTGTATGCTAAATGTTGTAGTTATGTAATTTAGACCAGGTTTTGGTATGGTCGTCGTCCCTCAATTGAGGATCTGAGTCCCAAACCTGAGTCCTCCTTTTTCATGTGGGTAGTTATAGCTACTTGGAGATAATAATTTTAGTTTGATTCTGCTCAATTTACACAATTTTGAGATATGGATCACATAATTCAACCACTGCTTGTAGAGAGCTTGAATTGGTTGGGCTTGGCCAGTTCTAAGAATTACTCCACAAAATGCGTTTAGAACTACTGCACAAAATGCGTTTAGGTTTAGTAATATCATAAGAATTGTTGGCTGTACTTTGTATTATATATATAGTAACAGATGAGGCTTTCATTTGTGATATAGTACAAGGATATAAATCTATAGTCCAAGACTATCATTTTTGAAGGATCTTTAAGTTTTGGCCAAATATTTAACGCATCAAACTCAATTGTTGGACCTATGTTGTCAGTACACCAAAGTGAGAGAGAGAGAGAGAGAGAGAGAGAGAGAGAAGGGGGGGTTTATTTCAAATCTTTATTGTTTCTAGTCCTGTATCAAGCTCGTTCAACACATCAAATATCAGATTCAACAATATGCGTTCAATGCATGTCTTTCAACTCATATAAGGTAGACATCCCATCACATTTTCAGTTTATTGCTGATTGAAGAATCTGTTATGCAACCTCTCCCCCTTCCCCCTCCCCTCTCCTTTTATTTTATTTAATTTTATGAGTGATAATTGTTCCTGGTGGTTCTCTCTGGTAAATTTTAGATTCATTGGAGACATCAGGAAGAGAAGGAAAGCAGAATACAGAGGATAATGGCCTCCAACAAGAACATCTTCAGCCTTTCAGGACCTTCACACCTCACAACCGTTGATTGGTACAACATGCATCAATGGCTTTTTTTAGACTGCCTACTAACAGTAACGGATAAACCATGTTATTCTATCTTTTGTGTTTTGCAGGAATAATACAGATCACCATAGATCTGTTGCTGCCAGCTTGGTAAATGGTGTCTATATTTTAGAGCGCGAATGCAACAAGAATCGTAATGGACCTGAATCTCTTGCTCCACCCTGGTGGGAGTTCTTCCATTTTCTGTTGCATCATCCGATCATGGATGATAAATCCATCTGTGATGCTGTTTATGAATTCAAACCCCCGGCTTCTACTTCTCACCTCTCAATTGACAAGGCCCCAAGATATGTCATTGCCTTCTGAGGCACAATCCTCTGGCAAGGCACCTGGATATGCGACATCAAATCAGATATCCTTCTCTTCAAAAATGAGGTTACTGCATACTCTCGCTATGAGGTTGGAGTGAAAGCTGTCAAGGAGATGGTAGATAAAGCTGGAGCTTCGAATATCTGGTTAGCTGGTCATTCTTTGGGCTCTGCCATGGCAATGTTCGCCGGCAAGTACATGGCTAAGGCAGGTCATAATCTCCAAGCTTTCCTCTTTAATCCACCACTTGTGATACTCCAATTGAGTGGATCAAGGATGAGAAACTGAAAAAATATATTCGAGTCGCAAGAAGTATGATCACAGCTGCACTCATTGTGCTCCCAAAGAATTCAAACCGGAAGTTAGCATTGGAGAATGATTTTGTTAACTTGTCTTCATGGGTCCCACGTTTGTTTCTCAATCCATCAGATCACATCAGCTCGGAGTTTATTGGTCATTTTGAAAACAGGAAATGGATGGAAGAGTATGGAGGCAAGGAAGTTTTAGGACTTGCTGCACTGAATTCCATCCCTAATCTTCTGTTTGCGAAGACAGAATCAGAGCCTATGCATGTCCTCCCATCTGCAGATCTAATCATTTACTTGAGCCCATTATTAAATTCTATATCGCTTGCTCATGAGCTTTGTCACTGGTGGAGCAAAGAAGTGAACAATAAGACCACTACTCTACAGCAATATAGAGGAAAGTGAAAGTCCTGTGTTTCTGGTTAATGTACTAAGAAGTGAACAATAAGACCACTTCTCTATGCCAGTATAGAGGAAAGTGAAAGTCCCTTTCTGTTTCTGGTTAATGTACTAAGAAGTGAACAATAAGACGACTACTCTATTCCAATATATATAAGAAAGTGAAAGTCCATGTATGTGTTTCTGGTTAATGTACCATGATAAGAACCTAATAAATATCAAGGGAGTTAGTTGAGCAATAAACCCCGCCAAAGGGATCAATTCTATTCAAAGCTCCTTGTTCTTTTTCATGATGGTTTTTTTTTTTCTTCCACTAATCACAGGTATCTAGGCCTTCGGTTTGATTAGTCCCACGGGCCCATATTGATCCCATAATCGCGTGGATCAGGTCATACCGGATTGAATGAGAATAATTCAGTTTTCACCAAAAGCCGTGAAGAGCACTAAACACCCTTGGACTTTTCCTTTCGTCTATATTGGTGTGAGTGGTCTAAGAATGTAAGAGGATTCAAATTTAAAACCATATGTTTCTTGAGGCGAAGGTCTCTTCTCAACTCGGTTACCCCCTTGGGATTTTGTTCTATTGGTAAATCCCAAAATGATGGGATATGAAGATTTTGTTTAGATGATAGGCTCGGCCCTAAAGTGACTTTGAAATGCACTTAAAAGATGATGGAGTCCAAGATCTAATCTTGCGTTGTAGAATTGGATAATGATTACTGATTTTTTTTTTTTGCAAATTTTAAGGATGTGTAGAAGTGGATAGTGGAATTTAACTTATTTAATTTTTTTTTTTTTTTAAATCATTGTAGGAATAAAAGTGATTCTTTCTATTACATACCAAATGCTGATTCTGATCCCATCCTACTTCATACTCTGAAAAAAAAAAATAAATAAATAAATAAATAAATTCTAGAATCAAGGAAATGGGAGCATGATGATTATCAAACGGGCCCAAAACTTTGACTCGACTTTGTTACCCAGGTGAACTTGGATCGGACCACATCCAATGGCCTGAAACACCTTGACATAGACTTGAACATATGGAGATATACCTCGACATGTTTCAAATCGTCAAATGTGCACTGTCACCTCTGTCGCGCCACAGCGAAAATCCACCCCGTGAACTTCACCCTTGTCACAAAGGTACATGGAAGTGGCCTCACATGTGACATGGCAAAGGACCTCTCTCCTATCTCTTAATATCTCACTGTTCAAATCAATCCCAAAAAACGGATACTAATATAAGCGGGCCTTCCTCCGAACATTTTTTTCTTATATTTATTCGTAGAGTTTTCTTCTTCGTCATTATGCCTAGTGAAGCATAACATTTCACTATTTGCCACATGGCAATACATGGGTAGTCCATGTGATGGAGGACCAGGTAAGCATCTCATTTAGAGGTGTCAATCAATTGAGCAAGCCAATTTCAGTCGAGCCTAATCAAGCTTCCCCACTTCAGGGACCTCGCACGTGACCAGCCTATTTAAGTAATTGGTCCTCAAATGCGAATGGTCTCATTTATAAACGATTGGTCGGGTACTAGTTTTTAATCGGGTTACTAATAATCGAGCTAAATGGGCTAATGAGACATTTATCTCTAAACACGCTTTAAATATGTCGGGTTAAGTAAACAAGCTCCATGCGGCTGAGTTGGGCTATTAATCAGTTGATCCCAGTCAAGCACCTGTTAGGTAGCACCCTTGCACCAGTAACGACCGAATGTTAATTGAGTTAGGCTTGAGCCATCATGTTCAATAAATGGGCCGGTTTTAGGTTTTTTTTGTTGGGCCTACTAGTGCGGGTCTAGAATTGAGACTCCTTTCTCATTGGTACACTTTCAGCTTAGAATGAGCAAAGGAAATAGCTAAAATTGTAAAAGATGCCATTTTGTATTCTAATTTATCTCTATTTTATGGCATTTTGATAATTTTACTAAAACTTTTAGTTAGAGTTTGATCAACTTTCCTTACTTTGGACTAGAACTTAGTCATTGAGATGTATGTAACATCCTCTATCACATAAACCAATCCATGTACTATCAAACGACAAATAGTGAAGTGTTATACTTCACTACGCATAGGGACACCCAGAAGGGCCCTTAATCATATGTAAAATTGATGATCGGTTGAGGAAAATATGATAGTTGGCATTAGGAGTAATGACAAACAAATTGTAATACACAAATTATAAGAATTTTTCATTACAATCGCCATTCCGTGTACACCTCCTTTTCAAAAAATAACAACTAAATCTACATGTAGTTTTGATACAAACAGAAAGGAGTTAATTAAAAAAAAAAAAGAAGAAGAAGGAACTTGTGGCTTATGTGCAGATTTACGTGCATGCCCTCTCACATCTCACTCGTAGATCTCTGTTATGGGTAGAAACTAGTCTCATGGGTGATTAAGATAGTCTCACATCGTTTGGGTATTGAGAGAGCTTGGGATTTATAAGCAGAGGCCAACCCCTTCATGATAACATGTTTTAAAATCGTGCAAGCTTAGCCCAAAATGGACAATATCACATGGATGCAACACATCTCTCGGGCCTTAACATTGGCACCGTCTGTTGGAACCTTTGCTCGGGTAGGGAAAACAAGCAACATGCTCAATCTACAGGGAAGCCCTCCATTGTGGATAAAAACTAACCCCAAATGCGACTAAGATAGTCCCACATAGTTTAGATGTCGAGAGAGCTTATGAACACATCTCTCAGACCTCAATATTGGCTCCAATCATGGGAATTGTACTTTGGTATCATACTGATACCCCTCTTTAAAAAGAAAAAATAAAAATAAAACAAAAACAAAATGTTAATCAGATCGGCAACTGACGAATTATGCTTTCTTAATTATTGGTAACCTTATTAAAAAGCACACAGATTTTCCTTCACATGTGGCATAGTAAGAATCTCCTCACCATTAGTGATTTGATTTTGTGATTAGACTCATGTGTCATCACTCATCATATAACTCCAAGTCTCATTTTAGTTGATAATGTGGATCAATGCTAGTGCTCACCCAAAAAAACAAAAAAAAAAAGATCAATGCTAGTGGTGAGCAAGTTTCTAAAACTTTGGAACAGTGATGGGTTTGATCAAGGTCAATATTATTTCGTTATCAATCACTATCGGCCTTGATTGGATAGATCTACCATTTTTTCTTTAAATTAATTTTTATTATGATTTTACCCTTGGACTGTACTTATGTATTGGGATTGAAAAGGTCAAGATTGGGGATCGATCAATATGATTCCGATCTGACTAATACTGACCAATCCGATCCAAATTTTAGAACCATGGTGGTGAGAGGATTCCTCTCTAACAATGGGGTGAAGGAAAACTGGGTCCACATGTACAAACTTATTAATTAATTCTTGGTCTTGTTGATGATGTGATTCTTATCCTAAAGATGTTTAGTAGAAGAAGGAGAAAGAACACTGCTGGTCCCTATAGCTCTTGCACCGGCACGATCAACGGGTAGATATATTGGAGCATCAACCATGTGACAGACCACTCTTTCTTACGTGGTCAATACTCTCGTGCGCCCTCCCATTGACCCTTGTGTCAATTTAGGAGCTTGGGTCAGGCAGGGTTCCGTTTCCCATCAGAAAATAAGATGATGATTGATGACTATACTAGAAATTAAGTTTATATAACAGAATAAAACCAATTGAGCAAAGGTATATAAAACGGATTCAGCTTCTCTTCTTATTGTCTATCCCTTAGATCTTGCCCATAGCTATCTGGGAGAATGTCACATAACGAGGTGATGATCCAACGATTTTTTACGCCTCATTCTCCGAGCCTTTGTCAATCCCTCATTTGCCATTCAGGTAATGACGAATGTTTGCCATATAAAACGCCAATGCCATATTTGAGTGATTGGTTGGTATTTGGTGCATGGTTAATTAGGTCTTGTCTGCTTTGGCTACTAAACTGAATGGAATTCTGGATCACTTAATCTTACATCTATACGTACATGTAGGGTTAGGTGATGACAAATGTTTGCCATTTAAGAGTGCATGAAAAAGTATTTATAGAAGTCAAAAGGATAGAATAGTCATTATCCATGAGCTTCTGAAACCATCTTTTATTTACCGTTTCTGCCCACCGACTCACGAGTCTAACTCATTGGGCCATTGTGTTTATGATTATTGATTGAGTGCTACACCATCATCAGCAGACCTCCACTGAACCCTAACCCTTCCCCCAACTTTAATTTCTCCCAATTTTCCTCCAGTGCAACACTGTAAAGTCCATCATAGGCAGAAGATGTAAGAAGATCGAATATGGATTGAATGTGATTGAATTTGAAAATCGTTTGATTGAATATGGACACTTATAAATGGATATGAACCCAAATTGAATCTGGATTTTCGCCTATCTATTTACATTCTTGACTTAGGTAGTCTATACATTTCTTTACTTGGTGGATACTGTCACACCCCGTTCACACTGAACCGGAGCGGTGATCGAGTTAACACCGGTTAACCCAAACCTGCCAGGATCATCAGATACTGTATTCCACCACAGCATACGCACTCTAACATAAGTTCATCAGATCAGCGGAAGACTAAGTTTTACCTGTGAATAAATCCCATATACTTGATACCCGAATGGTGATACAATAATTATATACATTTGGGCCCGAAGGCATGATATATACACAAAAATAATAAAATTCAAATATCAAGTATATACAGGAAATCATCAAACTATCAGAGTACACAACTCGGCCTCAGAAGTGGAGCTCAGCACGGCCTCAGAACTGCTGTCTCGCAGCACAACTCTCACACGAGCAGTCGGCGCCGTGCTCTAACTCCTCAGGGGTCCACCAGTCCTCTTCAGGAAACTCGACTGTGGGACCCACCCCATGCTCCTCAGATGTATGACCTGCAAAATCATCTAAAAAGGGGTGTACACGTGGGATGAGCTCACTAGCTCAGTAAGTAGAAAGATGGACCACACAGCAGTCCACACATCACAACACATCATATGCACTACATGTCATGCTATACATTTTAAATCACATCCACCTAAGCAACATTACTAAGTCTTTGGTTTTAGTGCTACTACAACCACAGTGGGCGTATACTCCGGGTAC